>NC_050584.1:12566363-12867954 GCF_013368585.1 Megalops cyprinoides
ATTCTTGTCTCCAGTTCACTGAAATCCCTCCCTTCACAGGGTGATCCAGGCGAGCCAGGACTGCCAGGGAGCCCAGGACTTGTGGGACCTGAAGGGCAGAGGGGGCCAGCTGGCCCCCAGGGGCCTCCAGGGCCACCAGGCCCCCCAGGACCAGGCCTGAGCTTTGACATGGAGGTGTGTTTAGAGCCCTTCACCAAAGAGTGACCACTGTAAATCCTTTACTCTGTGTAGATGTAGATGTCAGTGAATTTGTATATGATAGTCACATGCACTGTGTTTGTATATGAATATATATATGTGTATGTGTATGTGTATACATATATGTATACATCCATGTATATGCCCGTTTTGGTATTTGCAGGACCTGGAGGGATCTGGAAGACTGAGCATGTTTGGCGGCCCAGGGCCCAAAGGCCCCCCGGTGAGTAACGGACTAACACTATGAGGGTGGAGATATTGAATTCTGTACTACAGAAATGATTCACTGGCCTGCCTACCCATTGCTGACCCAAGTGGTCCAGCAGGACCAACAGAGAGTCTGATAATGACTATAACATTTACACATAGAATTACACATTTATACACAGTGAGATGGGATTGTGAATGTATTGCATTTCATTAAGTTGTTTGGTAAAAGTCAGCATGTTTTTGAATAAAACACCCGGTAAATGGTAAACTTTATAAGGCTTGCTTTGTAAATCCTCTGTAAATCTTGTGAACTGTGAAACTAAAACTTTCCTTGGGTTTTATAGCTCACAGAACCATTCAGGGAGCCTTTCAACTGAGTTGATAGCTACACTACATACAAAGTTGGCTTTGTTTGGGAGCAATGATTCCTTCTCCTCCTAAAAGCTTGCTCTACCAGCGATACCCATGAACCCTCTCTTGATCTCTTGATTTACTGAGAAATTGTAAGATTAATGTGGCTAGTCTTGGGTGAAGAGGGAATTATTCTTCACTTCTTCCTGGTCTCACTTTGCAGGGGCCACCAGGCCTTCCTGGTCTCCCAGGACCTAAGGTAGGGTGACCCCGCCGAAGCATCATGTAACTGTGTGTGTGTCGTTGGTGATGCTGGTTTGGTGTTACGTGCGCGGCGATTGGCTGACTGACTGACTGTCCCTCCACAGGGCGAGGATGGTGCTGATGGGACGCCGGGCGTGGGAGAGAAGGTGGGCCCGCCGCACAACTGTTTCTCATTCATCCCACCAAGGAGGAAGTGTTACCATTTAGAACAATGTGCTTTCCATTACCTCTAATTTCCACTGAATTCCTCCAAACCATCTGCAAAAAACAAACACGCAGGTCAGCCAATCGTGGGCTTTAACCCGTTCTGCGGACCGTGGCCTAGTGCGCCGTTAATGGTAGCAGCCACAGATGTAGTTCATACCATGGATATGCTGAATGTTGCACGTGTGATGCCTTCAGAACAAGACAAAGTTTGATGTACGACCGGCTGTAGGCCAACAGCATATTACATATATAACAATTAGGCCTCTCCAGGCTCATTTCCCTTAATTATTCTAGTCTGGAAAAGCTTGTTTAGGTGTAACAAGGTGACAGTGCTGATCGTGCTGTAGCGGCTCAGAGGAAAATGCCAATTTGGTTTAGTCATTTCCTGTTTGTCAGTTTTGTTCTTTACCTTATCCTGTTTTACCTGTTCCCCCTTTTCCTTTCAGGGTGAGCCAGGTGCTCCAGGAAGAGAGGGTAGCCCAGGACCAGCAGGGCTTCCCGGGCTGAGGGTCAGTACACTGTGGTAGTACTGTGTTTTAGTGCATAGGCCTGGTTTTGAACATTGACCATTTTTTGAACATTTGGAACACCCCATTCAGATACATGCCATTTACAATTCATGTTTTCAGTTTGTATGCCCAGGGATTCCTCTGTCTTACCTTACCTGTGTAAACAGATAAGCTGCAAACATTGTGTATGCGTATTAAATTGCGAATGCAGCATAGTGATACTTATTTGCTATGATGCAGCTACAGTTTTGAAGCAATAGCACAGTTTCAGCTCTAGATGGCGCCAAACTAAAACTGGATTTTGCATTTCAGCCGGAGCGAATGAAGCGTTCTTAACTGTGATATCTAAACGTTGTTTTCTCTTTGAGATTTGCAGTAGGGTGTTTCTGCCCCCAGACACGATCAGTTTTGCCATTGCCTAATCCCAATTCTTAATGTCAAGTTCTGTACTGATCCAGGATCAGTGCACAGGGGCAGCGTGCGCTGTATTGAAACCGTTGGCACAGAGTTTCACCACGGTGTTTGTTTTGTGTTCACTGCAGGGAGAAAAGGGGCAGAAGGGTGATGCAGGACCAAAGGTACGGCCCACTGCCATTTCACTCAGTTGTGGGCACCATGCCTCATGGGCTGACCGGTCCTGATCCTCACAGTGTCATTTTCTTCACAGGGGGAGCGCGGCCTGGATGGTCTCAGTGTCACTGGTCCCCCAGGACCCCCCGGACCCCCAGGACCAATCATCAACCTCCAGGATGTGAGTAGACCTCACACAGAGCAGGCTGCGACCTGACGTGATGTCCTCCTAACATTTCAGTAAAAATTTAGCGTTTTAATTTCTTGTTGTAATATCCCAGTGATGTTGAGAGAACATTGCATGCTGCCAGGGATAATCAGGACAAAGTAACAAAGCGGCTGGTCCAATTAGCCAGTTAGTGGTTTGGTTTGCTCTACGGCCCTTTTCTCTCGTCTCAGTAATAATTAAATGCTTGTTTTGAAATAAGGATTTGAAGTAGCATATATTTGCATAGTTTATTCAGCACTAATAACCCTCACGCTAAACTCTAAGCAGACAGTTTGGTGCTTGTGCGCCCACAAGACGGCTGTCTGGTAGAAGTAAGAGCGCGTGTTCTAAATGTGGAGAGCGCAGGTGGCTGTGATGTAATGAACCCCTTGTCTCCCGCAGCTCCTGCTCAATGACACAGAGGGCATATTTAACTTGTCAGAGATTCGCGGACCCCCGGGCCCTATGGTAAGTCACCATGCTGTGGCAGAAATTCAGCTTCTGCCGCCAACCAAACTGTGCCAGCATGTGTCTGACAACACAAAGACAACATATGCCCTCCCTGATGCTCCACAGAAAACCTTGTTGCATTTGCTTAGACCAATGCATGGTGTTTTTTTTCATTAAGGACAATATACTGTTTGCGTGTAATGTTTTCCCTTTGCAATCCATACTGCATGAATGCCTAATTACTGCATTGCTGCATCTTACAACCCCAGAATGTCCATGTCAGTAAGGATAGGTCTTTCCATATCAAGCAGAGATTAGCACTCCTGTTGAAATATTCCTTCTAGCTCCCGTGTCATAGTTGTTCCTCAGCAAGCAGCCTTTTTAGTGCAGAAATGCGTTTTCTCATTGCCAGTGATACACCTGTTCTCACATACATAAGAGTACAATGAAACACCCATGTTTTATGCCAGCTGACGGATGTTGACTCTGTGGCACTGTGGAAAGACCTCACAGACTGTGACTATCACAACTCAGACGGTACAGAGTACTGTTAGCACTTGCATCTGCATGTCATACTCGCTTGTGTATCTTTTGCATGTTTGCAGGGCCCTGAAGGCTTGCCAGGCCATGCAGGATTCCCTGTAAGATAACTTTTAATGTTTTATCAGAAGTGTGACTGCATAATGTGTGTGTATGTTGTGTGTGCATGCGCATATTTGTGTGCACACATGTGTATGTTTGTGTGTGTGTGTGTGTGTGTGTGTGTGTGTGTGTGTGTTTGTGTGTGTGTGTGCGTGTGCGTGTGTGTGTGGAATCGCAGGGTGCACCGTGTCATGGCCCCAGCTTTGTATCCATTCCACAAATCACTGTTGCGTCATGGTTATTTGTCTTGGAATTGTCCCATCCTTCGCTTTACATGTTTGGTCCGTGCCATTGAGAGTTCCATAAATGGCAGCACAGATGTTAATGTTTAATCCATTTATTAGGGTTTGCATCTGAAAAAAGTATGACTTTGGAAAATGTTTTGTTTAGAATTATCAGCACCCTCCTAGAAAGGTAAAATGCTGCCTTTAGGGTTCATGTTGCAAAAATTGTATGTACTGACTTGTTCTAAAAAAATTTAAAATCGATTTCAAGCTTAAATGATATTTCTTTAGATATGAGTATATTTAGTGAGTACAGAAAGGTAATTCAGTTCAAAGAGCAACCTGAGGCATACTATGTGGACCTTGTTTTTTAGTATGCCGGTTATAGAAATATGAAATAACTGAATTTGGACAGGAAATCATTTTAAGTTATTAAATCGTATTGGAAGACATCCACTGTCAAGTCCCTCATTTGGTGTTCCAACACATATTTGGACCATGGCTCGCACGCACTCCCACCCCACCATGTCTCAAGCAATTGCAGTAATTACTCCAGAGACAAAGAGCAATTGCTTATATCACCACAATGAGGTCAGTCACTGGAAACAGAAAAGTGCAATTGCTGTTTGTATGCAATCTAGTCTGCCAGGGTCATTTAATAGGTTTAATCCCACTGACTGACAGAATCAGTGTTTTGTGACATTCCGACGTTGTCGTTCGCTGCTTTGCTAGTAAATTGAGACAGTATCCTGATAATTGTCTACATGGTAGCGTTCCAAACTTAAGAACCCAGTAAAACAGGAAATTGACAGTTGCTTACATATGGGTGATACTAAACACTCCAAAAATACACAGAATTGGCAGAGTACGAAGTGACAAACTGTCATTTGCATGCTTTCCTTCAGCGTCAGTTTCAGATCGTGTTTCTCTTTAATTGCCAAAGGGCTTAGCGGTAAACCTTTCTGGAAACCACAAATGGCTTGTTTTCAGTGTCTCCTTGTCATGTGAACTGGTCTGATAATTGCTTCTTTGAGTCCAAGCGACAGTGGATCTCTAGACAATGGTATGTTACTTGACTCGTGATCCTTGTTGAGACATTTTCTGTCAGAAGAGAGTTGACTGGACCGAATCTGCCGGTTTCCATATCCTCAGATCAAAGCTCGCGTAGCCACAGTACAAGATATTACAACCACAAGAAAATACCTTCTCAAATGTTCGGTCATGTCTGTGGTTTCTTCTTTCGAATCTTATCCCCTGTGCAAGGGAATTAAGGAAATTTGATTCGCTGTAACTCCAGCTGAATATGGGAGGGGTTGCATCAGTGTTTTAATTCATTAAGAATCATTACGTCTTCTTAATTCTTCTGATGATAATAGTTCCTATTTCATTTTTTTCCCCGCTCTCGGAAAGACAAATTGGTAGGTTGCAAGTGTCTGGTAATTTACACAGAAAAATGTGACTTGCTCAGATTTCCATTAGAGTACAAAAAGACTGGGAATATCCCTCAATAGGGAACATAGTGTTTTCCTGTACCGCTATAAGCAGAGTTAGTGGGTGGCTCTTGGACTTCTGCTTTTGCATGTGAAAGTGTATTTAACCCAAGCAGAGCCAGACAGTAATGCAAGCGAATGAATGACACTGCAGCTTCTAGTATGTCGGACTCTTTGTGGCAGGGTAGCCAGGCTGGTGTTGATTTCTCCACAGAATGCTTTTCCTCTGTTCTCAGGGACCAAGGGGCCCGAAGGGGGAGGTTGGGCCTCCAGGGATCCACGGCCCTAGGGGACTGAAGGTAAAACACAGGGGCCTGGAGGTGGGAGGTGTGGAGAAGCACACCGCTGGTGCTACTCCAGCATAGGATACTGTAGACACCGGACAAGCCTACACAAACCAGCACAAAACAGACCTGCCCCTGCATTCCGCTCATTGCTAACAGTGATTCGCTTAGGATACACATCCTTTTGAGTGAATGACTAAGACCTAAGAAGTACCTAAGAACTGTTTTATGGGATATATACTCTCCTGCATTTTCACATCTGAAGACCAATAGTTAATTAAAACTGAACTATTAGGATTATAATAAAGGGACAGATTGAAGCCAGTTGTTGAAACTCACCTAGTCCAGCTAATGTATTCCAGCCTGTGTGCTCATAGAAAATATACAGTAAATCCAGTCCAGACGCATGGAACAGCTTGAACGAAATTATCTAATGCTATCTGCGGTCACAGAGGGCCTTTGGTGATGTACATGCATGTGTTGTGCATTACCCTGTGTGTGTGTGTGTGTGTGTGTGTGTGTGTGTGCGCGCAGGGCGAGAAGGGCGAACCTGGGGTCACCATCGCTGCAGACGGATCTCTCATGACGGGACTGAGAGGGCCGCAGGGGCCCAAAGGAATCAAGGTCACTGCCCTTTGTACTTCCTGGTTCTGGTGGTCGTTGCTGTTCTACTTCCTGGTCCATGTGTCATGTTGACAAGGCTATCCTAGTGCCAGTGTATTGACCAAGTGTTCGTATATTATGCAGGGTGAACGTGGATTTCCTGGACCCGTTGGACTCATGGTGAGGCTTTGTACCCCGCCGGCTGTCCTTTGTGCCATTTCCTCGATGCTGATTCCTTGACAGCCTTTCTTCTTCCTCTATTTGTTGCATCTCCAGTAAATGCTCTCTGTTTATGCTAATGGGTGAATTTCCAGTGGTTCAGCATGTGGGCCCTCTGTAGTAATCCCCTCTTGTTTGCCTTACTGGGCTTGCTTTTGTTCAAAGTGTTCGTAACATTGTTTCAGGCAAAATATGCTTAAATGTGTTTGCTTTCATGTCAACAAGAAGTGAATCCATATTCTCAGTCTCAGTTGGGACTTATTTTTGGTCACACACACCTGCCATTTGACGCAAATGGAGGTGCAGTAAGGATTCTGTTAAAAAATAGATCCACTTTTTTGCAGGGCCCTATTGGACCACAGGGACCAAAAGGAGAATATGGCTTCCCTGGGCGGCCAGTAAGTACAATATCCCCTCTCTGTCTGATATGAGGTTTGCTAAAATATGGATTCCTGTCATTCCCTCACGGATCTGAAGGCTTAAGTAAAATATAGTATGGACTCATGTGCCCCCTGCCACAGCATTGGGGTAAGACCAGTCAGACTTACATGTGCAGCAATGTCTTGAGCTGTGTTAGCTTTATGAATGGCTACCTTCATGATCATCTTTGTGCCGCTGGTTATTCAGCATTTTTGATTGGCCGTGTCGTTTCTTTCCCCCTCCACCCCAGGGTCGTCCGGGAATGGCAGGGAGAAAAGGAGACAAGGGAGATTCTGTTGGTCCTCCGGTGAGTCAGGCCCATTCCTCTAACCTCACTGTAAGGGCGTTGTGACCAAACAGGAAGTACCCTCCGCGATGGTGACTGGCAAACTCCAGCAGGTTTTATGACCGCAGCTGGCACAACCGCGCAAGCCCGAAACACACCAGCGCTCTGATGTGAGACTCCTGCGGTGCTGCGTGCTTGGGTCTGCCCTTATGGCTGCCCTTAAATACCCTTTCTCCCCCTTTTAAAGACGTAATCACACAAGCGCCTATGGCCGAAGAGGAGAAGTAAGGTACCTTTTAAAATACTAAAAAATAATAAAACCGGACACGAAAGCCAGCGAAACTCACTTTGAGAATCAGTGGAACAAACTACTGCTTTGTGTCAGCGTGGCCCTGTAAATCAGTGCATAAAATCATATAAACACACTGTGCTGTAACAGGCAGCACAGTAAATAAATAAACTTCTCTCAACGCTGGCTCTCATCTCTCGCTCTGAAACAGCGCACGTTTATGACGGTTTGCTGCGAACCAGAGCCGTGTTGAAATCAGCCAACTTTTTACATCTGTGTTTACTGTGTTGCACTTTATCACCCAGACCCGGCAAGAGTCGATTGTATTTACTAGCTCTCTCTCCAGGTCTTGCTTGGCTGACCTATGGCTTTCATCTTAAACTGCTTAGATCTGTAAGGAACTTTGTGTGTAGAAGTAGATTAAAAAGTAGGTTTTAGCTGTTTGCAGAAGTGTAAGAGCAAGCAGATACAGGTTAAACAGAGTAAGGTGAAGATGGCAGCTGAACAGATCTCTTGCCCAGAACAAGTATATATTTATGTCATCAGTTTTTGGAGATTTATGAACACTACCAACCTGGGGGCAGTTGTTTCCTTATAGTAATGGTAACTGGTGATTTCACCGTGACTGAAAGATGTGTTTGTTTTTATGGATCTTGATCACTTTGTCGATAAATAGCATTTTTTGAATATCACGCAAATGTCATGCAGGAAACCAGACAGAAGAGCTCATTTAGAAGGAAAAATCAAACCAATTTAGTAAATATTTTCAAGAAAGTGAATGCAGTGTTTGCGTTGTACTTGTACATCTCCAATAATGAACTTTTAGAGATGAATCTGTTTTTACTACATAGTGCTAAGCAATTTGCATGGATAAAGCTGTTTCAAAACCAAAGATGATGTGCATATGTATTTTACTTGTGTCAGAATTTAACGTCAAACATGTGAGACTGCCTGTGTGCCTTTTGTCAGCTTGTACTTCAGGAGCTATGGAATTCATGATGGAATTCTCCAACAGTAGCTGGAGCGAAATAACCACCGACAATAGTAATAGCTCTTACTGGACAGATGTGATGTGTGAACAACCTGTCTCTGCTTTCACAGGGTCCTCCTGGCCCCCCTGGACCCCCAGGTCGCCCAGGACCCCTCAACTGCCCCAAAGGAGTAAGTCACTTCTCTGTACCGACTCTTATTCACCTTTTAGCCACCACTGTTTTAATAGATGACTTTTCTCTGTTTCACTGAACTGCTCTCCTCTAAATTTCAAAGACAGTTTTTCCGGTCCCTCCCAGACCACACTGCAAAACACCAGTAAGTGAAAGAGAGCCCTTGATTGGCTGAGTGGGTTTTTGGGGCCTGGTCTGTCCGAGTCCGCCCGCGCTCTCAGCCCCGGTGGCCGCCCCTCCCTCTGCCGCTGCGCCGTCCCCTCCGTCCCTCTGTGCTCTGCCCCCCCCCCCCCCCCCCCCTCAGGTCCACAGCACAAAGCACAAAGCTGGCATGTCTCTGTTCATGGCTCCAACGATATTTACAGTAGCAGTTGACGCAATTTCAGCCAAGGCACAAGCCGTACAAAGTATGTGAAGTTGGAGACACCGCTTCCTGTGTCCACATTCCTGAAGTGATAATGCTTGCTTTTCTGGGTCATCAGTGTCAGCTCCAACGACTCTCATTCCCAAATCTGGAACTGGCCAATGAATCCTTAAGAACAATTAACTAATCTGCCAGTGGACACTCTGCCAGGTCTTGGAACTGGAGCGCACCAGAGTAGATGCAGGTTAAGATTGCGACGAATTGAAGGAAGCAGAAAGAATAAGCCCAGTCCTCCCTTATGTGGTGGTCGGCCCAGTGACAGAAGGGAGACGGAAGGCAGGAACTGCATTACACATGCGATAGATGGCCTGACAGTACAGCCTGCTTTATGCTGGTGCGTGAAACATAAAGGGAAGATGTGCTTGCTGCATCTGTGGTTGTTAACCTGACCCAGGCATGGTGGAAGTGCCCCCCCCCCCCCCCCTTTTCAGCATGCTGCATGGTGTTTGCCTCCCGGGGGGTGTGGTCCTCTGTTGGTTTTGTATCATTGGGTGGAGACTAACAACGAAAATGCAAGGTGACCCCCAAAAATCAAAACGCTAAAGGACACGTTTTTATAGTCTTGTTCTGTATGCAGACAAAGGCTTCTCTCAGCCCCCCGACGAGCTCCTGCAGTGGATATATTTGAGAATAAACACAGAGAATGCTGTAGCAGTCTGTCATTATTGACTATTATCCTGCATTCTCTGTTTTTGATTTTTCTGAGGGTCATCTTGAAGCAACATTATTTGCATACAAATCCTGTGCATTTTATTTTAACATTGTGTTATTTTTATGTGCTATTTATTTCTCCTCATGGGTTGTCATGGGAAACAGTCGGTTTCAGACTAACAAAGGCATCCTGTTGTACAACAAGCAGATGGAAGCCAAGGGAAATGATGAGGCTGAGAGCAGAATAGTCTACAGTGACTGAATGACAGCATTGATGGAACTTATATGACTACACTGATATGAACAGGCTGCTCTTGCTTTTCTCTGGAAACTATAAGAGGATCACTCAGAACATTTTTTTCAGCGGTTTGTAGTGGGCTGCTGTAATCAGTCAAGCGGCAATACCACTTTATTCCAGTAAATTAGTTAAGAGCCATTCAGTTTGAGTCTGGATATCCTTTAGTGTTACACTTACATGTACACACAAACACTGACGCACACACAAACACAAACACTGACGCACACACAAACACAAACACTGACGCACACTGACGCACACACACACACACACACACACACACACACATACACAGAGTATCAGGAGCAAAGTCTTCTCTCTCCAGCACTATGGCCAAAATTGCATATGTATGACTGTCATTATTCCGATTCTTCAAAAGCTTTAAGGGCATGTCTTGTAATTCCAACACAAAATGTCGCCATGTGTTCCGGTAATGCACTTCTTTTTCAGACAGCATTTGTATCATCGCAACATTTGAATGCATCGTGTGTTATGGTGCAGCAATTTGCCTGTAAAAATTTGAAATATCTACTAATATATTTATTTGATCTTGACCAGGTTAATGGGAACAAGGAGTCAACACAAGGTGAGTGTTGCTGTGTGTAAGTTAATACTTAGTTGCATTTTGATACGACTGTTTCACAGGTAATCGTACCAATGATTTACTCTAGTAAAACCAGTGTGATTTTGAATGTAAAACTACTTTACAATGTGGTTTTTGGAACGCACTGTGGGAACATACAGCAAAAACTAAATGGATAAGATAGTACACTGCTTCAAATGAGGGATTTACACTGCATTTAACAATATTGAGCATTAACGTGACTTATTTTATGCAATGTAGCATGCCTGTTATGTTACATGGTACGTTATGTTTTCATTAGCGTTATTAAGCTTTTCATAGTTTTCACCACCCCATTTGCTATACTTTGTAATGTTAAATCACTGTTTCCTCAAAGCCAACATTAGCTATAATTTTTCCAATCTAGTGTTCTAATCACACCGGTGTGACCATACACGCTAAAGGGTTAAAAATGTAGTATTATATCAGTGCATGATATTTGAATGCTGTTTTTACCTATTGAACTCATCCAGACCCATGTGAAAGCCTGAATGGCTCTTATTTGAGTCTATCCTAACTTCTAGACTGTGATGCATTTTGACATAAAAGCACCTAGGGCACTAGCCTGTCACACAGTTATTACCCAAGTACACCCCGGTAATGTTCTCTGGCATGGGTACCATATTTAAAGCTTAGGAAAGACTCAGCCAGGGATCAAACCCACAGCCTTCTGGTGTCAGGCCAGACACTGTAACCACTAAACTGTTGACCCCAATTTGTGTTCATTTTGAGTCTATTTGCTGTGCTTTGGAGAGGAACGTGATGAAGGTTTAGGGGGCGGTTGGCAGCAGAACTCAAATTGAGGCAAGAAGAAAGAAACAAAAGGAGCCTTTCAGTTCAAAATTATAAGTAGATATGTAAATCTCAGTTTTGATGAACTGCTTATTCCTCTGAATCAGGAGCCGATTGCCATGGAAGGAATGCTGGACCTAAAGGAGACAAGGGAGAAGCGGGATTCCCAGGGCAGCCGGCAACGATAGGTACGCTTTTGGGCTGCTCCAACACCTACACATTACATCTGGTTGACAACATTCTGTATTTGCCTTGAATTATGGCATTTCATGCTCATTAAGCTGTCACCATTAGATTACTATATTTATGTATTCTTTTCACAGATAGCTGGATTTCCCAAGGCGTTGTGGTAAGTCATGTGTTTACTGCAGGGGATATTGCTACAATGCGGACTTAGTCGTGAGTCTTTTTATAATAAGCCTCAGGGAAGAGGTTTAAGCATTAAGAAAATAAATACATTTTGAAAGTGGGATCCAGATAGGAAGCCTTACTAATTAGGGTTATACATCCACAAATTACTAAAAATTACCATGTTATTATTGTTGGTTTTGCTGTAGTTTTGGCTGCAGTACAATCATTGGGTCCTGAGAAGTGGAACTAGTGGAGGTCTGTCCACCTCCTTTAGTTCAAAGGTGGCGTTGGTGCAGTTGGTGCCATCGTGTTTGACCCGTGCTGTGTGTATCTCCCAGGGTGACAAGGGGAACCCAGGCTACAAAGGAGAGAAAGGGGAGAAGGGGGAGGCGGGGCTTCCGGGCCCACCTGGACTTCCTGGGAGGTCAGGCTTGGTGGTGAGTCACGTGTCTGTCTCTACAACGCCGCACACACCCCGGCAGCTGCCCGTGCTCACTCCCTCAGGAAGCCCCCCCGTCCATACACCTCCCCACCCACCCGTGACAGCTTTAACCAATTACAGAGGAGATCCCTCTCAAATTAGGCAGGCCTTTTTCCTGTTTCTATTTCCATTTCTAATCACGCGCAGTACAATATGGACACATAATAGGTTCATTTGATCGCATTCAGTTGTATTAAAAAGGGCATTATGGCTGACTGTGAGCTCTTTTTAATGTGGCGTATTCTGACTAAAGATGCTTTGTTTGGTTCAGTTCTGTTAAAATTAATTGGCATGTAACAGGATTTTCTTTTCAGTTTTCGAGATGTTTTAATAGGGATTTGGTTTGTGTGAGTAATCAAGTTTCTCAAACAGACTTGTTGGCAAACCGTGCTTCAAAGATTAATGAGATGGGGCTCATGAAAAAAAACAAGCAATTTTGTTTTTTAAAACAACTCGGTTTTGCATATGCTCTCTCATGGTGGAGTGTTATTTTCATGCTCCTATCAATGCTCAGATTGCCCTTGCTGAAAGACAAATAGCCACCGCTAATCATTATATTTGCCTCAGTTGCACATTTGTAACACAAGAAAAACACAGTAGTTAACAGTGCATGGTTTCTCCTGTGGTGATAAAGTCAATCAAGGGTATTTGCATTCAGGGATTTACTAAGACACTGTGTTTCGTTTCAGGGGCCGAAAGGTGAGTCCATCGTCGGCCCCCAGGGCCATCCTGGAAACCCAGGCCGACCCGGATCTCCTGGGTTTGGAAGACCCGGGCCTCAAGGCCCCCCAGGGCCTCCAGGACCCCCAGGGCCCCCAGGACCACCCCCTCTCTTCGGATCTGGTAAGAGTCTCCTCGCTCCGCTTTGGTTTGTCATACTGCACCTACTACCATCAGGAGGCATTATCTTGAGTAAAAATATTAGCACAGTTTCATCATCAGACTTGAGGGAAAGGGCGCTGCCACTCCCCTTACTGACTCCCACCAATAACCTTATCCGTGAGTGCAGAGAATCAGGAGGTTCTTTGTAGGAGCCGCGTAAATACGATATGTAGCGCATTGAACATTTCAGGCTTGTGCTTCACATGGAAAGGGAACCTCCCTTGAGAATACGTCCTGATTGTTTTATTTCAGCTGTTGCTATCCCTGGCCCTGCTGGCCCCCCTGGACTGCCAGGACCCCCTGGACTTGGAAACCCGGTGAGTTAAAACCAGCGAATGCAGCCAGGATATAAGCAGACCTCACAGGTCACATTGAGCTATGTGGAAAGGCAGGGGATACTGGCATACCCCCAGTGCGGGTGACAGATTTACCTGTAACATTAAGTGCCTTCCACTGAAGAGGAATACATTCTGTGCTTTTCTCCTAGTGAACTAAACTGTGGTTAATACTTGTGCTTGAAGCATTCCTGTGTACACTCTGTATGAGTCCAGTCTGGCCAGCATGTCTTCTCTCCAAAGTTACAAGTGTAACTGTTCCTTTTGCCTGCCACAGGTGGTCACCTATAAGAGTGTAGACACATTGTTCAAGCAGATGCACCACGTTGCCGAGGGGACCATGGCGTACATCTCTGACAAGAGCGAGCTCTATGTTAGAGTGCGAGAAGGCTGGAGGAAAATCCAGGTAACAGCGCCTCATCTGTGCCAAATTTCCCCTCAGTGGGAATGACTAGAAATATGTGAAACACACGTCTTGACGTCTTTGATACAAACTTATTAGAAACAGATTTGGGACCCTGGTCAATATGACCGGAATGCGCTTTGTTCTTAACCTTTGAAAAAAACAGTTTTAAGCTAGTGACAAATTTTTTTAATTTTCTGCATTTATCAAATAAGAAACAAAAGAAACAAAACACTTGCTGAAATTTGTTACTTAAAGTTTAGGAAATGATACATTATATTAAATGTAAACTGTATTGCTTGTTCTTTACCTTAAAGTACGGGTATCCAACATGAAGGGACTGGCTTTAGAGCGAAACAGTTTACATTCCCCTTAACAATTTTTTCATGCTGTGATGTCAAGATGAATGGGCAGTTGATATATAACTGCCTGCAACAAGTCAGTTTTTTCCTATCTCCGTATCTGCCTTCAAAGCATGTCGATGGTTGCCCACAGTAAAAATGTGTCCAGAAGCAATTGATTTTTTTTTTTCATTGAATTGATGATTATATTCCTTAAAATTCTTGGGTTGTGTAATGGCTCCTGAGCAGCTGCCTGTCTGTCTCCTCAGCTCGGGGAGCTGATTGCCCTCCCAGCAGACAGCCCTTCCTCGGCTCTGTCCCATGGCCTGGCCCGACCAGGAGAGCTCAGCTACAGTGACATACACAGCCAGGTATGGCACACAGCCTTCACTTCAGTCACCCATAATACTATGCTTTGTATACTCCGGTCACTGTGTATCTGCCATGCTTTCTGCAGTTTACTCTCACAGTAATATGCAGTGCTGAATGAATACATCCTGTATTCTTCTTGCTCTCTGAATATCATGCTGCTTTTAACCCAGTCTCTCTCAAGCTCTGTCCACACTATTAAGACAAGTTTGACAAAAGTGTTCAGAGCAGTAAGTTAAGGTATCCAACTTTTTTCAAGTAACTGGAGTTTGCTTATTGTGATTTCTGTTCTGGAAGACTACATTTAAGAACCATTATCCCGCAATGCCTCAAGATAAATCTGGTAGCTTACCTATGTAAAACAAGTACTTTAACTATCTGTTTAACTTGCTAACATTAGTTTGATTTAAATAATAGCTTTCTTCCTACCTTATGCCCAATTCCATGAGCTCGGTTGTTTACTGAGCATTATGTTATATCTGCAGATCCTACGTTCAGAAAATTGGGCTAATATGGCTGTAAGTTCCGACTGTTTTCAAAATCAGCTGTACAGGAGGGTTCAGTAATTGGTTCCTGTTAGCTGTTTCCTTAAATGTGGACACAATCACAGTCAGTTAAAACCATCAGAACCGCAACTGAAACCTTAACAGAGTTATGAAACGCTCGTGTGGACAGGACCTCAGGATATCACAGTGGGAGGCCCTCTGATCAGTGCGCTGTTCTGCGCTGAATGTGAGCCACGCTGGCATGTTAGCCTGTTAACCACTGAAGGACGTCTCCCCTTGTCCTAGATAGCTCATCACTATTGTACTTTTCACGGGAAGCAGGACAGTTACACTGTGGAAAAAGTTACAACAAACTGACACAGCTTGTGGCTCGTAACGTTGAAACAAATTCGGCAGTGAACTTCCTTCTGCTGCTACCGAGCTGCCATCAGGAGAGCGCTGCACCTCAAAAGTCACATGATCCAGTCTGTGTAGCTGAGGCGTGTGTGCGGTGTTGGCAGCGCAGGCTGTGATTGAGCTTCGGGATTTGGCAGAGTGTTCTGAGCTTGTCAGCGCATACCGTGTACCTAATGTGTCAAACCCGTCTTCTTTAGGGCCAGGTATACCTTCCAGGTTACAACATCCTGGCACACACCGTTCACACAGGCCCCGGGGTAAGAACAGTAAGACTCTGTCATCTCTTCACAGCTAACAGCAGTGCGCCATAGTGCCTGCCATGTCATGATGAAATGTGAAAGGCATGTCATTTAATCGTTCTTATGTGTTCATGAAAACGAGTTTAAAAACATTGGTTTGGCTCCATCCTAGCTCTAAAATGAGTCTGAGTCAAAATGCGATTTGACCGCAGATCATTTTTCCAGATTTAGACAAAATTGCCGCTGTCTATATTGAGCACTGGAAGGATGGCCTGGCAACTTATGTCTGTGAGAAGGGTTTAGATGCTTACAGTATGAAGGCTGACAATACAGCCGTGACTCTACCATTCAGTACAACTGTAAGTGCAATGGGATGGCTGTATCATTGTGTTCGTACAATAATGTGACCGTACCATGAAAGATGTGCGTATATAAACCTAGCCTCTCCCAATTAAAATCCGGAGAGGATATCCAGATGGCACCAGGCCAATGTTTGACAATTACGCTTGAGTGCTGTTGGTTTGATCCGAGCACATTGTGTTCTGTCAGACACATTTGCTCAGGTGAATGTGGTAACATGTGCAGGGGTGAAGACCGTGTCTAATTGTGCAACATCTGATCCGTCCCCCCAAGCTCCACCTGGTGGCCCTGAACGCCCCTTTCTCGGGCGATATGCGGGGAATCCGCGGCGCGGACTACCAGTGCTACCAGCAGGCCCGCGCCATGGGCCTGATGACCACGTACAGGGCCTTCCTGTCCTCACACCTGCAGGACCTGGCCACCATTGTGAAGAAGGGTGACCGATTCAGCATGCCTATTGTCAACCTCAAGGTAAAGAAACTCTGAAACATACAATCGGCAGATACACACTACGAGACACGTATGTGCCTTACAACAGCAGGTCAATTAACAAAGCAACAGATTAAATATGTGAAATCTTAGTATCTGTAAATGTCTGAAAAATGAATAAAGGGTAGCAAGGTTCACAGATTCCTTGAGGGAAGTGTGGGTGGGGTGCAAAGTGTGACATGAATAAGTGTGTTGATACTGTTACCATAAAAATGTAGAAGTGCTCAGAGGCATTAGTGAGCTGCCGTCCCTCAACCGGCCGGTCTGTCTTCCCAGGGCGAAGTGCTGTTCAACAACTGGATGGCCATATTCTCGGGGAACGGCGGCGTGTTCCAGCCCGACATCCCCATCTACTCCTTCGACGGCCGGAACGTGATGACAGACCCGTCCTGGTGAGTGCTGCGAGTCTGAGGGTCGGGTGCCCCTCTGCGGAGGCGCGGGAGCTCCTGTGTCGCTCCTGCGGGTGTCACCTCGATGCCTCAGGCTTCCCTGTCTCAGTCTGAGCAGTGGAGGACGCAGGGCCGCTCCCATTCGCCCCCCTCCTCCCGTCACATTCAATGAACTTCCAAGCGGAGGGGCCTCCAACAGTACAGCTGACGGGGAGACAGATATATTTAGCATCGTGGGGGGAAAAAACCAAGACAATATTCGTGGCTCGTAATGTAAGACACAAGTTTTAAGAGGTGGAATCTCCAGACCACGATGCAGACAGTTGGCTTTGTGGGTGCCCTGTCCATCGAGGAATGTGGCCCAAGGCCCGTTCAGACAGCCCTCGCTGCTGCATTGTTTGTGTCTATTCATACATCACCATGTTAAATATAGCAGATTTTATTACAGAGGACAGGATCCGGTGTCATACAGCTAGCAATTGTGGCTTCGGAGTTACTTTTTATGAATTATATGGATGGTTGAGTTTATAACATATTGCCAGTGGGAGAGGAGGTTCAGGACCTCTCAGCTGAATGGGAATTAACCCCCATGAGGTTCAGGTGTTGGATCAGTGAAAATTTTAAGAGAAATCTGCCTCTCTTCTCAACCTCTAATCTCAAGCCGCAACAGGTGAAAGCTTTCCTCATTTTTGCTGTAGGAATGTCGGTGTGGTGTCATAAGCATGCTCTGTGACCACTTTGACTCTAAATGACTCTGTGTCATTTACTAGGAAGACTATTCAGAATTATTTGGGCATTAATGAGAATAGTTATTCTAATAAGACCTCTGTTGTTTGTGGGTAAGCTTCCTCCTTCTGATGGATATTGAACCCACTATGAACCTAATGTTACGAATTGCATACGTCTGTCAAAGTTTCAGCTGTGTTTCCTGTTTGGTGTCCCGTTACCTGGCTCAGCCCAAGCAGAGATATAGCAGGGGGTGAGACTGAGCACGCTCAGACGGGCACACACCTGACACGGCCATGAGGTTCAGGATGAGCCGCTTTTTAGACTTCATGCTGCAAACAGCCTGACGATTGCATCAGCCTGTAGCTCTGGGTGGTGTGAGCGAGAGCCTCACCAGTCCCACGGGGCTGCTGGCATGTGGTGGTCCGGCCCTGGGGAGGGCACTGGGGGCACTGAGGCATAAACCGAGTAATGCACGCGGTGTATGCAGGTGATAGACTGGTACCCCCTGCTGCACAGGAGTCTGCCTGGGTTGAACACCCGCACAGCACGGAAAGCCTGGAGTTTCCTACATTCTAATGCCGTGTCCTGTGTGTGCGTGCGTACACGTGTGTGTCCGTGTGCGTGTGCATTTGTGTTCTGCGTGTGTGTGCATGTGTGTCCGTCCGCAGGCCTCAGAAGATGGTGTGGCACGGCTCCAGCACGGTGGGGATCCGCCTGACGTCCAACTACTGCGAGGCGTGGCGCGCGGGCCACATGGCGGTGACGGGCCAGGCCTCGCTCCTGCACAGCGGCCGGCTGCTGGGCCAGCATACACGCAGCTGCTCCAACTACTTCATCGTGCTGTGCATCGAGAACAGCTACGTTCAGGATGCCCGTAGAAACTAAGCCCCCCCCCCCCACTACACCCCATGCAGGGGCCTCGCAGACACACACAGAAAAGCAGACACTGTTTCCTGTTCTCCTTCCATGCCCTCTCATGCTAAACTTTTGGAAAGGTGTAAATATATGTAAATTTGATGTCCGACCTGCCCTCCATCCAATTGACTGAGACAATGCCAAAGACCAGATACCTCAGCAAGCAATCTGTGAATCCCGCCAACAGGAAGCCGAGCTGTTCTTCTTTACTGGTGACACGTCAGGTTACTTGCTCCAAGATTCTCACAACGGTTGCTTGTCATCTGACAGCTTGAGGCAACAGTTTAGAAGGTTGTCCATTCTTTGCCATTTGTCAGCAGTGTTTTCACACCTCTTCCTTTCCTGTGCCCGTGCTCTTTAAAGACGACACTAGGGCAGTCACTGTTTGAGTAAACGAATACATGTGTCATTGTCCAACCAGAAAACTGCTACACGTTGCCTAACAAGATGAAGTGATTTAGATGCACTGCATTATAACTGAATACTTTTGTGTCATTCCATACCCACAAAAGAAGCCTTTTGTCTGTAAAGATTTCTGTTTTCTGTCTACAAGTTTCTAATGCAAGCAGCAGTTGGTATCTCAGTATTTAAGTTAAATTCAATGTTCTATTTATGCCATTACAAGCACATAATCTAAATAAATCAAGTGATTGAGGTTAATTATGTAATTTATAGTTACCATTGTTCAAAGTGAGAGTGCTACAATATTTTGCCTTATCCTTTTAAAATTAGTATTTTTGTACAGCATCTGTTTTGATTGATCTAGATTAACAAAGTCTTTTTTTAAGATTTGAAAGGATTCTATGATAGGTACATAGAGTTATGGACTGTAAAAATGATGAAACTATTTTATTAAAAAAAAGTTCAACTGGAAGTTTTCAAAAGAAGTTGGATTTGACAAACGACAAATGATCACTCCTCGCTTGCGGCCAAGAAAAGACATGGTAATTGTGGTAGTGTTACAGAGGAATATATGTTTGTATACGATGACTGGTGCTCATTGAATAAATGTTTTTTATGAACTTGACTCCATGTTTTTAAATCAAATTAGGTCTGCTCATTGCCAATTACAGTCATTCCTGTGCTGAGGGAGAGTAGTGTGTCCATACGGATGCCAGTCTATACAGGGACATCCTGTTTTACTTGAAATGTACCACAGATGTGACTTTCAGTGCCAATTCAATCTGAATACAAATGTCAGAGAAGCAGTATAAAAACATGAAAGCGCAGTTGGTGAAACTGGGATGTTACATAACAGCACTGTGCCCAAAAACACAACTGCCCTACAAACCACAGTAATAGAAAGAGCGCTATTTTAAGCAAATGAAAAATGAGTTGGGTCAGACAATAAATAGATTGGTTATGAAGAAAATTGCAGAGATGTAGTTAAAGTATTCCATATACAGTACAGCCTGTCTGCTTTTAATGTCTATATTCACTTGTAATACAACACCACATTTTCTGATGCCCAACAAGAAGATAAGCTGAAGAGGAAATACCAATTTCCCAGAATGAAAAAATGCTAAGATTTTGTATTTATAGTGTTTTTTTTTTTTTACATACACCATATTTACACATATTTGGCATTCAGAGGGACATAATATGGTATAACCAGACTTATCTTGGTTGCTTTTGTGGATGTAAGTACTGATGTTAATTCTGGATACATGCATGTGTGCTGTATCGTTTCACAAGCCTGCAACTCATAAAGGCTGTGTATTTTGGAAAGAGCCGGAAGAATGCTTTGAATGGTTTATGCAGTGAGCAGTGGCATTGCCCCTACGGGCAGGTCTTCGATCAAGTTGCTGATGCCACACCCTGGACTCCCTGGGCCACATTAATGTTATTTCACCCATATCCATAATCTGAAAGATTGTGATTTTGACTAAATCCGTTCCTCTGTCTACTGGCAGCCGTGCAGGTTGCATGAATATGGGGAAAGTGTGCTGTTTACCTAGCATAGGCTCAGCCCTGCTGAATTAGTGATAGAGGGGAAGCAACAGCGAAAGTGTGGGGAGGAGGAAATGAACAAGGAGAACCCGGTAATTTTCTTCACTTTTGATAGGTCACTGTACACATTTGGGATTGATCAGAGAGCTTTGATACGGTGACTTTGCTCACAGACTCAAAGACTGCAAACAGGTGTTTGGGTGACTCAGGCTGCCATTAAGGCAGGTTCTGAATTTCCCTCTGTGACTCAGTCTATTACCGAAACGGGCATTTGTTCTCAGCATCTTGGAATTTAAATGACTGGATCACGGAAGCATGAGTACGCACACACACACACACACATACACACACAAACTTTGACCTTATCTGGAAGCAAGAATAAAATAAAAGTAACCTTATTTAAGCTTTTAACTTGGGCATTGAATTTTCTGTGGCCTGGAAATTATTGTCCTTGGGTTCATAAACATAGATGTCATAAACATACTCTCAAAGCAAGTTAACCTCTCCTCCCCATATGATATAACATCCTGTTTCCTGGTGCCATGATATCATAATGTTTGCGCATTAAGGTTAGAGCATTTTGTCATCAGAGGTGAAAGCGTGGTATCAAGACTGCATAGCCAATTGTTCACAGCAAGTGAACGTATGAACAGAAGAGGACTCATCTCATGGAGTACAATGGCCTGACTAACAACCAGCCAACAGAGGAACAGGGCACCCTAAACAAAGCTTGCCGATTTTCCTTTCATTTCACCTTAACAGCTCAAAGCCCAAAGTTTTAAGAAAAAACAGCTCCTTCCTTATAGTCACTTTGTTATTGCAAGGCCACAGTTTAATGACTTCTGCAACATATATGTGTAAACAGATTGCAAATAACCTATATATTACATACAGAATGAAAAAATGAGTTAGCACGGCTGTTGCCCTCTGCAGTCAACCCTTTTACCAATAGGGGGCGTCATTCCATTCTGAAATTCTCCTTTATATTTGTGGAACATCACAGTACCGTAACCACAACATTTTAAACAGTCACAAGGAACCTGCTGGGCATGGATTAATGGAAAGGAATATGACAAATAGAGTGACCTTCAAACACATTTTTTTGTTATTGAATTGGATTTCATATTATATCTTGGCTGTGTCAGATTTTTCATTTTGTAGTTTTACTGATCCTTCTTAGATGTTCCAGCAATCCTATGGTAAATAACATCACTAAGGGACACGGAGAAAAATGATATAATTTCCTTTGAGAGCTCAGGTTGAATGAGGGGGGATGTGATAGAGTGTCATTTGAATGCCGCTGTGGCAGCTGCTAAATTTAAGCCCTACGCATCTATCATCTCTTTCAAGTAGCATGTTTCATATTTCATGTGACTCAGTAAACGGATGATGTTGCCCACAGACGGAAAGAAGATGTTTCTTCCTAGCGCCTGACATTCATGCATTAATGGCTACCTCTGATCAGCAGACATCCCTCTAGGCTTAACTGGAAAATATTTCAACACTTGTCAGAAGATAGTAATGGTTGCGCATAGAAACTTTATTATTTCCAACCGACTAAGCATGAATGGGGATCACATTTTTCAGCAAATCTATGAAAATAAACATGTATCACGGATGTCCAGAATATACATTTCTGGGGCTCTTGTATTCCCAGCTGCAGACAGAAAAGAGATTAATGTTGAGTGGATTGATGCCATTGTTAGCATATATTACATATGCCAGCTGTTGAAGTGCTTGGCTGATTTTAACAAAGAAGGCCATAACTGTGTCTGTGAAAGTGACAACATCATGTATGGAAACTAGCCCTTATCCCACTCTGGTCCCTCTAAAGCTGAGCAGAGCTTCTGTTTCAATAAATGCTGTGCGCGCGTGTGTGTGTGTGTGTGTGTGTGTGTGTGCGTGCGTGCGTGCGCGTGTGCGTGTACATGCAATCGTCTATATGTGCATGTGTGTGTATGCATGCGTGGGCATGTGCATGCATATTCAAACCATAACAGCTGAAGCCTGCCTTGTATTTATGTTCTCATGACTGTAGATGCATAAATCTAATTCCCATTTAGGAGGGTACTTATTTTAACTAGGGTAACTTATTTTAGGCCATGTTATTTGTTAATTTTCACCCTTGAAACACAAAAAGCAGTGAGCCAAAGTTGTCTGCTGTTCGTGGGTGGTGTGTCTACTCTATCACTATAATTGAGGCGATGCTACATTTTTGGTCTCCGTCATACTGTCGCACAAAGTTCGCCTCAGATTTGCAAAAAATAACTGCTAGCTTATTATGGTCAATATGTGTGTGTGTGTGCTAGTGCGTGTGGGTGTGTGTGTGTGTGTGTGTGGGTGTGTGTGTGTGTGGCAGGGCTAAGAACCAGTGTGTCATGTACAGCCACATGGCATGCTACACGTGTCACAGTTCAAACTATTTCAAAGATTTGTGGTTACGCTGGGTAACGAAGGTGTTTGTCCAATCCCTGGTGAATGGAGGAATCAAGTTTCTTTTTAGAAAGACAGTCAGAATATGATCTCCAGATCCTAATACCAGAAAGGAAGTAATTCTTGGGAAATGTCTGCTTTTAAATTGATTACAGTATGAAGTATTTATCTTAGATTACCCAAAAATATGTCCTTGTGGATTGTCAAAACTGTAAAACGGCCATTTATATCATACTTGTATATCACAATTTCTTGCTGCATATAATTGTAAAAGGCTGCAACCTGTCTTTCCATACTTTGCCAAGCAATGAGGTTCACCTTCTGTCACCTGGTGTGTGATAGAGGCCTAAAACAACATGCACAGTGAGTTTTGCCAGAACAAAAAAGCAATTACCTTCGTTAGGCAGGCAGAGACAGTTAATACGCTGGCAGTCAGGGCCAGATTATGGGTGGTCTCTTACTGATGCTTAGTGCTAATGGCTATTTTACTGTGCAAGCAAGTCCACATTTCAGCTGGCTAATCAGATTTGTAATGAAAGATAAAATAACTACATTGTCAGTTCTTCTTTTAAGGACGCCAGAAACCTGATTGGCCAGGCCTGGTCTTAGGTGTGAGCCACCCAGCGAGAGTGGAAATACTTTCAACTTTTGCACTCACTTGTACACTGTTCAGCACACTGTCTCATAAATGGTGAATTACTACATTTCCCCAAAAGTGCAGGCAGTTTAAACCTTCCAGACAAAGAGCTATATCAGAAAGCCTCACAAATTATATATTGTTTATTTTAAGGATTAAAATTTATTAAAAGAAGGATTAATATTGAAAAGGAACAAGTTAGCTCCAAAAACCTCTAAATTTCTCCAGCTATTTTCAAAAAAGGTTCAAACAACTTTATAGTAAGTAACACTACACATAGTTGGACCAAATTAGAAAAGAAGGTGCAAGACGACATTATACTTCCAGGAAATACAAATATTTGGAATATCCTCTGGCTTACGATTCAAAATCAACAACTCCAATGGATACAATGGGAATCATTAGGTATAAACAAAGTAACAGACATTATAGAAAATTATATATTTATATCCTTTGCCAAACTCAAAGAGAAGTACAGAATATCAGACAAGGAAAACCTTTGATATCTGCAGTCGAAAAAGCCTTCTTATAAATAATTATCATCTTTCTTATTCTAGAACAATTAAAAAGATAGACAATATACTCCTAAATACAGAGAATAATAAATACCTTGCGAGAAAAACTTATAAAGCAGTTTACAAGATACTCAGTAATAAGGCAATACTACACAGTCTATAAGAAGTGGGATAATGATTTAAGAAGAAACAATGTGGCAAAGGTATCCAAAAATCTGCAATTTATCCAATAGAAATTAATGAATAGAATTTACTATACTCAAGATAAAATTTCCAAATTTTATAATCAAACTTCAGAAGTTTGTATTAAATATCAGACAGAGAATGAGTTTGTACTGCATTCCTTTTGGTGTTGTTGAGGAGTGCAAAAGCTATGGAAACAGAAAATTGGTTATAAATAATTGGTCAGAAATGAATGTTAAAAACTCAAATCTCTCTCTCTCTCTCTCTCCTTCATGATAAACAAATGAAATTCATTTAAGATCCTTGTTAACATAGTGATTCTGCTCTCAGTTTTAGTTATGAAAACAGTTCTACTCAAGAACTGGAAATCACACACAGCCCCTAAACTAGAACAATGGAAATATGTTATGCTGTATTATGTGAAAATCAAAAGAAGCCTGTCTGAAGAAAAAAACACAATACATGAGTTTACATAGGTCTGGGGTGAAATATATCAAACCCTTCAGGATTCTGAAACCTAAAGAGAGGAATCTGCATGGAATTTGGTCTCACTGTGGAGTGGAGTGTCAGTACTGTCTGAAGTTTATCTGTATCTATGTAAAGGTAAAACAAAATGTATCAAGCATATGCGTATGTACATGTAATAATGCAGTGATCATTGAGAATTATCCTTTTTATTTAAACCTCAGAGTTATGGCTACATGTATTCATGCTTATTTGTATGTACCTTTATTACACCTATATGTTAATATGCATGTATATCTAAGTATGTTCAATATAGGGTATGATGTTTTTTTTGTTTATTATTCAGGTTTCCAGTTAATATTTACTGCATGTGTCTGTGTGTGGGTATGTGTATATATGCGGGTGTGAAGTATCTGATTTATCTCTTTGTGTGTATGATATGTGAGTGTAAGCATAAATAATATGATCTTAGATTGTCTATTGATTGCAGTGCAGAAAACAAGATCAAATGAATAAAACTGTAAAAAGAAGAACATAAACATAAAAAGGCTTTTGCTAGCTACTATTGTACCTCTGGGACTCATAACATGTCGGTAAAATGTTGATTAATAATAGAATTAAGAATCCTTGATATGTTGGAAGAAATTCTGAGCTTCTGGGGAGTACAAGCTAAAAAAGATGGCTTCACTTGTACTGACTTGCAGCAATGCTGGTGAATTTATCCATAAAGAAGCTGTTTCTTTGACATTTATGCAATGTGTCGGTATCATACAGGAAATTCATGGGTCAGTAGAGAGTGTTGTAATCTTAAGAGAGCATAACCCCATATGGTTAGTGGTTGAATAATTCAAGGTGGTGAAGTGTAGCCTGGTAATGAGGGACTCAAAGAATAACTGAGTTGCAGGCATCAGGACAAAACCAGGGGGAAAGTGTCAGCATGTGACACAAACTGAGTGCATTTCCATTTAAACCGTAGGAGATAGATGCACAGGAAGAGAGGGTCTAGACACAATGCACTACTTACAGCGGGGAAAGGCCGATGGAAGAATAATGGAAGAAGTCCATTATCCAAGCGAAAGGAAGAAGCCTAAAGCAGGAAGAAAGGAAATTAATGACAGTGGAACGTGGAACGCATGATGAGTGGACAAAATGGAACTTCCTGGAGAGGAAAATTACATGGGCCCACCCGCGGAGACTGGAGCCTTTTAGAATCTCATTCTAGTTGCATTCAGTCTGAAACACACCACCAACATCAGCAAACTCACATAAGTGGGTTATGATGGAGGATCTACCTTGACAACTGTGTGAAGCACATCCCAACATAGCATTATATAATGCTGATGATGCTCACAGTACACGATATGAAAGAAGCACTCAGCTCCAGAGGAAACTCCATCAACAATTGTGTTCCTCAAAGCAGGGCTGAGGGTGAATGCCACATGTATTGATTTGGTCTACACAGATGAAGAAGATTATAAACATTACCTTGAGAAGAGGGATGTGCAGAAGATTTTGGAAGGAAAATACAGAGAATATACAGAAACATACAGAAACAAAGGCTGTTAGAGTTAATGTGACTTTGTTCCTCTGAACAGAGGGATACATTTATTTTTCCTAATGGACATGGGGACACTTTCTGTAAAGGTCACATGTAGTATGTAGCTGTGCCAATGGAACTAAAAGGACTTTGGTGATGTCTACTGCTACCTTAGTTATTGAATATTAGACTGTCACTTGTATGCATGTGAAAGAGTAATTGAGCACAGGAGTAAAAATTGATGACCTCCACATTTTCCGTGAGTTTTTGTCTCGTTAGTGAGTTGCAAGTGCTTTAACAATAAATCATCCAACCATTTCTCCCTATTTTCAAAATGAGCTACTTGATTGGAATTTCCATTCTACTGCTGTTAGATATCTGGCTTTACCCGTGTTTCAGTGACAGCATTCCCATTGTGTCGGAGACACCCCTGGCCTACAAGAATGACTCCATCGCTGTTGCAGGTACCACCACTCACCCGGAGGCAGAAATGGTCTTCAGAGCAGGACTCTCCATTGTTTTCGCACTGTAGCATGTTGTCTCTTGGCCTTAATTCCTGACAGTGGCCACAGATTTGAAGGGGCTCCTACACATCAGGGGACTCATATGAACCATGCAGGGGTTAATGAGCTTTGGACAATGCCATAAGGGCAGAACAACCCCCAGTCATCCACTAAGATGCAACAAGGTGCCCTTTTATGAGCATAGTCACATCAGGGGCCTGGACATACAAGGGCTTCTTTGCCTTTCCCTCAGTGCTCTGGAAATGAGGAGCTGTTGCTATGGTGGCGAGACCAGCTGAAGATGTTGCTTCCCTCTGATGTTCCCAGGACAGATACATTATTTCCAAAGATTCTTTTCGATGAAAGCGGCATGAGGGACTTCCGGTTATTTCAGAATATCTTTTAGGTCGGGCTGCATTATAAATTATTATTTGAGTTTTTGCCTTAGTTCAGAATGATGAATTGTGCTTGGCAGTAGGAGTGTTTCATCAGATGTGGCATACCCACAGTGATCAAATTCAAATTTCAGCTTGGGAAAGGGAAGAGGTAAAAAAAAAAAACCTTCCAAATTCAGGTGGTGTCAGTTTTGTTACTGACAATGATAGTCTGAGGGTGATGAAATTTATAATATTATTATGATGATGACAATAACACCATCATCAATCCTATAATTATAAATTAATTTTACATACAGGTTATAATGGAGAAACTGAAAACATTCATGACAAATTTAACAGCTGAATGATTATGTTTTAGACATTAGTTCATCCTGCATAAGAATGGGGAATTTACTTTATTTTTCAGTTATTTTTCCTTTTTAGCCAGACACGATGTTTTTAGTCAAAGTGAAAAATTAGCGTTTTTCTTGCAGTGCTCTAAGCTCAAATTGACTATAAATTGAGACCACATGAGATTATTCAAACTAAATAGTCAAAATTTCAGAATAGACCTAGCAAATAAATGATGTGCTCTTTTCAATTCAGGTAATGAGATTTGTTGCCTAACCGGTTAACTAATCAATAAAGATCACTGCCTGCATGTTACTGAGGAATTATGCAGGCAACAGATGTCTAGGCTATAGCGGTTACAGCAGAGTTATGTTGTCCTTAGCGTCGGCGTGAGTTTAGCTTGATAGGGCATTAAACTCTGTGCCGAGCATGCACTCACACATTGACTTTGGCCACGCTGCAAGTGAAATGTAGTCTAGGACCATCAATGCGTCTTTATTTTTATGAAGTATGAAGTCTTGGCACTAAAGCCAGTTTGTATCTTGACGGATTTCTAACTCACCTTTCTAATACTGCAGGATGTGTTCTTTACACCTGCAACACCTCGTTGTTTATGAAAATATTTCCCTGAACAAACTCAGAATTACTATATGTAATATAGTATGTATATGTAATGTGTTTAAATCCAAGCTGCTCCAATGTGATTTGGCAAAGATCATCCTGTGAGTTTTATTAAGGATATCTTCTCATGATTTCCCAATAGCAGACCAGTCCCGTTGGATCAGACCTAAGGTCCTGGGCTGCCAGAAGAACCACTGCTGAAGAGAACACGGAGTTATGGATGATTAGTAGATTTTTACCAAATATTTTGTATCAGATAATATTATCCAGATTGCATCTGTGGGCTGAGAGCTGGTGTCTGTTGCATCTGACAGACTGTCAGTGGTGCCGACAGCAGCCGTCCAAGTGGAGTGACGGTGCCGATTTCCAGTAAACACAGTGATTCATCATCTCTGATGATAAAATAAGTGACACACTGGAGTGTGTTAAGGTCTGTATTGTGGTGGAAGTTGACTGATGCATTGCCATCCAACCACACTTTACTCATTATCAGTATCTGAAGAGTGCGCCCTAGGGCCCTCTTAGAGCCTGGCTGTGAAAGGGTTTGTAGTGACACTCATAAGGGCACAATAAATTTTGGCAGGACATGCGGAGAGGTCAGGGTTGCTGCCGATGCAACAATCATTTTCAACAATATGAGCTTGCCTGTCAAAAGCACTAACATTGTGCACTAAATTATCTTTCAGAGATGATAGAATCTCAGTCTGATAATGTTGGCCTTAGCAGATGAGTAACTCAGATTGAAGCAGATTGAGACTGCAGCCCATAACACAAGTTGTTGTTCTTTTTTTTAAGACCATAGTATATGGCTAAAATGTCCTCTGACTACATGTGAAGTTGTAATTCTCAATATAAACTTGACTCCATCTGTATATCTAATGCAAATTACTGGTTATCCTTCTGTATAAACTCCCTCACCACTATTTCTATGTAATTACCTATTTATTTAATAGAAACAATTATTATTATTATCATTGTTATCAACAATAATAATAATTACAACAACAATAACACTACTACTACTACTACTACTACTACAACTACTACTAGGCTACTTTTTCTACTACTACTACTAATATTAATAATGATAATAATAATAATAATAATAATAATACAATAAAGAAGAAAAGACCGCATTTTAAGCTCTGCAAAGACTAAAGGCTAGAGGCTATTCCGTCTCCACGTAAGAATGCAAACTATAGCTACAGTCACTGCACTGTCATAATAAAGGAACCGTACAGTCGCCCACCCCCGCCCGCACGGGTCTTTCATGTAGTCGCTCACCCAGCCCTCTTGTGACCGTGGAGTGCAGCGCTTCCAGGGAGTTTTCTTTCTGCACATGCTCAGTCGGGGCTATGACCACAGGCCAGCTTCATCAGTGAATTTCGGCCTGTGTGTACCGCTGGAGAACTGCAGACGCTGAGATACCCAAGAGAGATGGTCTCATGGAGCTTGTCAGTGCGGCGCAGTCTTACTTATGTTTTCCTTCACAATGCACTTTAGGATTTCAATAAGATGTTTCTGTGTATCGAGATCTTCTTTTTTCTCGCCTTCAACATCCACGATTCCGTTCATGCTCAGGGTAAGTTTGCTGTACTTGATTTTTGGGGTAGCTACGCGTTTGTTTTGTACCTCTTTTTTACTCGCGCAAGGCCCTTTTATAAATACAATAGCACTAATAAAGTATACTTCGTCCAACACGAAGAGGTTTTCTATCGGCGAAAGTTCGATTCTTCGTGGTGCTTTCAGGTCTGCACTGAGTTGTATGAAGCTTGAGCGTGTCGATAACCGCTTCTTCACACAGCTCTAGTTGTAGCAACAGATCTCGGGCAGTTACCGTTTTACAGTCCTATGAATAAGGAAAACAAACATTCATGTGAATAGCCCATTGTCATATGCACACCGTATTACAAAAAAACCCGTTGGCAGGTTAGTTTCTTTAGATTTTTTTCCTTGGTGTCCTCCAGTTACCATTTCAATGTTGTATTACGGTAATACTTTGACAATTCACTATGCGAGATGGCACTCTTGTACAGCGAGCGAGTTCTTAGTTGGCGATGAATCACCGGCACATACTATGTAAGTTTTTGGCTAGTAACTCTTGCTTGCGTTCAGTTTTACACAGTCGCTTTGAGTTTCTGTTTACTTTTGATACAGTCTTTCAAAACAGAATTTTTTTCTTAATTCCAGTGTTAAGTGATATGATTCTGGAGAAATAGTATATTTAATAATTCATGTCAAGTTTTTCAGTTGTGATAAGCAAAACATACACTTCAGATTATTTTCTATTGTCACGATCCATCCGATAGTTTAAAATTTGTGATTTATGAGGCTCTTTATCCTCCGCCGATTTAAGGGATTCTGTTGCAGTGGAAACAATCGCCGCTTTAGTAAATCCACCACGCTGAGTTGTAGTGGAATGTGTCAGAGCAGCTTCAGTAATCTCAAAGTTGCTGTTTTCTTTTTTTACTCGTAAATATGCTATTTATTTTATTATGTAAATGTTTGAAAATAAATTTCGGTTGTTGCTTTGTACTCTTTGGCTAGATAACAATTTGACTTTCCGTGCACACTCTTTAAATGTGTCATTGATTTTAACTTTAGGTTTTAAAATGTAAGATTTAAGTATGTCATTTCTAAACCAGAATCTTTCTAAAAATAAGTGGAGGAAAACAGCTTGTCGGTGGGGGTAGGGTAGGGTAGGGGCTATAAATTCGCATCTGGGGTTCTGAAGGCTTTGAAGTCTTGAAAAGTGGTGTTTGTCCACATGCGCGCAGGATGTGGATTTCTCCGGGTAAATGTCGCTCTAGAGTTACTGACATGAGACATCTGTCACAGTATGGAGCTAACATAAAAGACAATTCTGCGTTCAGAGCTTCATAAGCGGGGACCCACATTGCTTTGGAGCAGTTTGATCAAAAGAGAGCGAAAACTACGCACGTGGGAAATTCTTTGGAACAGACATATCGACATGTAGCCTAAATATGAAATAACCAGAATATTACTCGTTTGAAGAACGTGAGACCCGGGTTGTTCAGCTGATTATTTAATTTCGGGCGTTCGCTTATCCCTTTTGTGATAACTGTCTGCATAACCTTCCCCGCTTCGAGAAGTCTGTAGAAGTTTCTAAAGACATATGCGCTCGCAAATTCCTTTAAAGGTAACTAATCACATTGCATCCAGCCCCAATACAATGTTATTCCCGTGTACTGTTGAGGCTTGAATGTGGCATACATCTGAAACCAATTGAACGTCTTTCAAGTAAAACTCGGGGACATTGGGAGAAACATGAAAGTGGAAGCTTTGCCTCAGTTAAAATTTTTACCTCTCCATCTTGTATTTTGCTTGTTTGTGGCTTGCTTTTTAGTAGTGTTGTCTAATTTTTTGCTTCACATATCTATGAAAGTATTGAATAGGGTAGCCCACTTTTATCAAAGTGCAAATGGACCGTATCTTGAGTTTACCAGCTGTAATTTAAACAAACAAGGCAAATTTAATAAAGTGTCCTCTTAATTTCTAACCAGCGCAAACATATTTGTCTTTGATTGCAATATAATGTGGCTCCATTAAAAAAGAAGTTGAAGGTTAATGAGAACTTCTGAGTATTTTTTTCTCCTTGATACACATAAACAAAGACTGTTTTCTGAGATTGTATCGTATTGTTTTCCAGTATCTTATGTCTGGTGTTTTAATGCTGTCTTTTAACAACACTTTATTAGGTAAGGAATTTTAGCGATTGAAGCCTCCAGCCTGTTTTCAGTTGTTTTTAACATGTGTTAATGACCTAACACAGAAGATGTAGTGTTTTTCTGTGAATCAATTGGGTAAAGTCATGCTTCATGCAACCCAGATTTTGTCTCCAGTGTTCTGCTGGATTTGTACATAATTTCTATTGAAATAAAATATTACTTGAGTATTTACTGTTAATTGACTGTAAAAATGATTGGTATCAGTACCAGAACTGTTATTATTAACAAAACAGATTGAGATTACTTGAGTGTTCCTTTGATCTGAATGAGAAAAACAGCATTTGGATAGCCCTTTTGGAGGCATTAGTTAATTTACAAGGAATTGATGCAGTTTATAAGAAATTGAGAGTGTTAGATTGTGTTAGATTTATTGTAAACTATCATTTTTAAGAGGACAGAGGACGTTAATTTGTATAATTTGAGACCAGACTCTTGACAGTGTCCCCCAGAGAATGGGGATTAAGAGCAGTGGGTAAATAATGGAGTAGGATATTTTTTCGTTTGATCCTGTGCCAGAAAGTTTTGCTGTGATCCAACTTCCCCACCCCCACCCCCTTCTACCTGTACATGTGCGATTCATTATCTTTAATTATTTATTTTCCTTGAAAAAAATTGGTGGTTTATTTGGAGAACATCATTTTGTTAGGAGCTTCATAGGTAACAGGGAAAACGGAGATGGAACTCTCAGTTTAGAAGTCTTTTGCACCTGGAGGCCTGGGTATTTTCAACATCTGTTCTAAAAGCAGCCATTGTACACAGGTGTCTCAGTGGTTGATTCATGTATACACATGGTATATACACACGTGCAGACACGGACTTGCATTATACTGAGACATGTCACCTCACTGTAGCATGCTAAGACATGTTCTAGAGACAGAGATAAATATTATCACAGTTTTAAGATTAAATAGAAAGTCGCCATGGGGTGGGCAGTGCAACAGTTTCGGTTTGAGGTGTTTACGGTGTGTGAACCCTAAAGGAGCTTTGGCAAGACGTAGACACTCACTGTTTGAAAATGGAGATTGGAATGAAAAATGGGCAAAATCGGGGTGTTGTGACATTGTGTTGTTTGCCCGCCTTGACTGTCTGAACAAGCCATTTGATCGGAAAATGGGTTAATGCAGGTGTTATTTTTTTGTCATTTAAGTTTTGATAATTTAGTTGTTGCTTGGCTGAGATGGCATGATGAGATATTGTGTGCCTCCATCTGTTTGTTGGTTTGGTTGAAGGACAGAGATAAGGATTTTCCTGATCAAGGTAAATTTCAAGTGAGCGCAAGCATTACGAGAACAAACAAAAAACAAAGGCAAGTGGAAAAAGAGATCTCACAAATTCCCCCCTTTGAGTTTCTTTGATTTGAATCTCGCACCGTGTTTTTGTATCGCAAATTGGCTCACAGAATCAAAGTGCTGCAGCAAAGGCATAACCCTTATTTTGAATAGCTGGAACCTCTCTCTTGAGCAATGGCTTTGAGAAAACTCCAGCGTCTTTTACGTCAGGTTGTAAAAGGTTGGTTAAAATAAGAGAGATTTTGTGATTCATAGCTTATCTCTGTTTCACTGTACATGTCTAGGTACTGCAATGGCGCAGGCTGTTTTGTACCAAGAAACGCTTCGTTCTAACCTTTAAAACACACTAGAATTCACATACTGGTATTATAGTGCTGTGACTGTCATCCTTATATATCTTCACCAGTCATTATTCTAAACCAACACCCTATCCTGTCTTCATTCCAAAAGCTGAGGGCATTCTATGACTAACATTCTCATGCACACAGTGTTCTGCACAATGGTCATTACCCTGGTTACGGTTATATTCCGAATTAGCTGTTTGCATGCTCCATGAAATATGACCGTCACTGAGATTCCTGTGTACGTCGTAGCCCAAATAAGCGTTGCAAAGTATTGGCGTGAATTTTGCCACAAACTGTCTTCTTTTGGGAAGAAGCTCAGAAGCATCTTGGAAGCATAAACCTGGGAAGATGCTCGCTTTTGCATTATGTTGTGTTGTTTAGGCACACATTTGTGATATCAGCACTATGGTAATGTTTATCACTGATGTTTGCTTATGTGTGGTTAGTGGTTTCCTGTTTGTGCAGCTTTTCATGCCACTTTATTAGATTCACTATGTAAGTCGCTTTGCATAAGAGCACCTGCCAAATGACAATAGTGTGATGTAATTCCCTGTCGCTTCAAAGTGCAAGCTTTTCTATTTATTAGCCAGTGAATTATGACCCAAGATTCCGTGAAAAACTTTACACAGAGGTATATATAAATACACAGTGACAGTGATTTTCTAAGAGTTTCTCAGTGGTTTGGCCACCGCTGAGCACTTCTGAAGAAGGCCCCATTCTAGAATGTATAGTTTCAGGCTTCCAAATATATTTCAAATAGTGGGACATCATTTCTTTTCCTGCTATTCACTTCTTATTCAGGAGCTTCCAAAAGCGATAATAAAATTGAGGGCTTAGTTGCCATCTGCAACAGGAAGAAAATTTCACAACCTAAATGTGGAGGAAACCCTTCTAAAACATTTCGACCCAGGAACATCCTTTACTTGCATTAGCTTTGCATTAATTCACACAGGATGACCTCAGTCACAGGAAGTGAACTCTGACCGGAAGGCAAATTCTTTCCAAGAGGCTGCAGGCTCCCAGTTAAGAATGTAGCAGTACAGAAAAGAGAAAAAGGACAGGTCACATTGAGCTTTGTTTTTACCGCTCCATTTCTAATACTTGGAAGGGGTAATTGTTTTGCTTGTGCCTTGTTTTCGGTTGTGTAATAGGAATGGAAAGGTATGTGAAGTTACACCATGGCAATTTATTTTGTTGTACATTGCTGGCCTGGTTTAATTCCTTGAAACACATTGGCACGGTGTCTTTCTTAGTGCGTGCTTCAGGAGAAATTAGACCAAATACACAAACACACATACAAGAAAGTCTTGCTGGAAGTGGCTGTATTTTTGACCATTGCTGAATTTTACCTGACTTTTTATGTTAAGGAGATGCTGTTGGAGGCTCCATGTCACAACATAGGTATTACTGTACCCTCTGTTTGAAATTCAGCCCTGTCTCCATATTATGGTGGCAATTTGGAGATGGGCATCCACTGTAAGCCTACAGTCGACAGGGCTCTCTCACTTCCAGAGATGTGGTGGGGCCCGTAAATACACTCTGCCGAAAAGCCAAGCCTTCTCGGTCTTCTGCAAAATTGTCACTTTGACGGGACAGGGTTATTAAGCAAATGGTATGGTCGGTGGTCAGCTAAAAAGAGCACACTCCAGTCTCTGCTGCCAGGAGTGAGGGATCAAAATGAATCCTTGGTGTGGACAGTGAGATTTATGAAGCCACACAGCTGCTATTTGAGTTTATACTGGACTCGGAAAGCTTAATGGGTAGTGCTGATGGACACTTGTGAAAGGGGATGATACTGGTGTTTTGGATTTCCTGATTAAAGCTCGCTGTTTTCCCACTTCACATGCAAAGTGTAATAAGGCCTAACACGTAGGTGTGTCCCCATGTACACCCTCCGCAGTGCTGGTCTGGGAGCACCACAAATGTCTGCACTAAAGCTTTTGAAGATAATGATAATGTCATGGCCCCATGTCAAAGTGAATCTCACTGATTCATCACTGGCAAATTATTCATAGCGACAGAAAATGAGCTCAGAAGCTGTGACGTCAGTATAATTCAAAATTTGCCAAGAACTGAGTGTCCCTTTGTTCGCTCTGTCTTTGTTTGCTTGGTTGTATTTCAGATGCTTGGATGTATTTGGTCAAGGGTTTTGTTGGCACCTCTGAAATCCATACTGAAACAATTTTTTTTTTCGAATGAAGAAAATCAAAGTATTTCTTTCATCGTAAAAAAAAAAAAAAAAAAAAGAGCCTGTGTCAGGTCTGACTGATGTATTTCCACCCTCCATGTATGCATCATAATGAAGCAGATCAATCTGGAAATGTGTTGTTTCATGAATACCAAAGTCTTGGCTTTCAGAGAGGCAGGGTGGTGTGTCAGTGCAGCGGAGGCGTGTCACGCACACGTCCTCCTGCTTCTTTGTGGAAGTGCATGCTGAGTTCTGTTGTCTCCACTCTCCAGTGCCCTGCTGGGTTACAGTCACGGGGGACCCAGCCCAGTGACTGTCCAGCTGGTCAGCCTGAACACAGGCCGCATGGTTCCCCAGTGCAGCTCGTCGGGCATCCTCTCCTGAAAGACCGCCCTGTTGTTCAACATCTGCCACTTTTACTGGTGTTAGGTTTGTCCACCCCCCACATTCGTACATACACTATATGGACAAAAGTATTCGGACGCCTGACCATTACATTGTAATGACATTGTATTCAAATATGTATACTTTAAGATTTTGGAGTGTTTCTGTGGGAATTTGTGCCTATTCATTCTGTAGAGCATTTGTGAGGTCAGGCACTGATTTTGGACAAGAAGGCCTGGCTCGCAATCTCCGTTCCAGTTCATCCCAAAGGTGCTCGATGGGGTTGAGGTCAGGGCTCTGTGCGGGCCAGTCAGGTTCTTCCACACCAAACTCATCAAACCATGTCTTTATAGTCCTTGCTTTGTGCACTGGGGCACAGTCATGTTGGAATAGAAAAGGGCCTTCCCCAAACTGTTGCCACAAAGATGGAAGCATAGCATTGTCCAAAATGTCTTGGTATGCTGAAGCATTAAGATGGCCCTTCACTGGAGATAAGGGGCCTAGCCCAAACCCTGAAAAACAGGTGTGGCCAAATACTTTTGTCCATATAGTGTATTTGTGAGCCCCAACTGTGACTTACGTCATTATTTTTTAGCTGAAGATCCATGGCCATTCTCATTAGTGACTTTCTTACCCTAAGTGGTCTTTATTGGTCTCTATATCTTATCAGATGATAACCCTGCCCTCTCTGTCTCACATTTATTTGGAACTTGTCAGAAATACCCCTCACTGTTCTCTTTCGGCCCTTCCAGCCATCTCACCCACCACTGTGTGTCCTCACCCCCACCTCCATACCTCCCTCTTAACCGTCTTCCACACACACACACACACACACTCACTCCCATGTTTGCATCATCTGGCACTGGGCCCCCCCTTCTCACGTGGCTCACCTGTCCAGCCTGCACTTCTGACCCCATCAAAGTGCCTCCTGACCGCCTGCAAGTGTTGCCCTCGGACCTGCTCTATCCCACACCTCTTCCACTCGGGCTTTGCATGTCCCACAGTAAATCACAGGGCTCTAAATCAGGGGGAATGTGGGCCCTTGCTCCTTTGGCTTTAAAAGCAGCGTTGCATAAACTGTTTAACCCACTGTTTCATGTTTATCAGTAATAGCCATTCTTCCCTCGGTGTAACATACTTTTTCAGTAGATACCTACTCTTATGATGTTTTCTGGGCTCCGACACAAAGTTCTCTCGATATAAGCGCAGAGATGACTGCACATCGCTTTGACTGCTTCAACAGCTGTTATGGTGCATGCGTGATGTATGTCACTTGGTGCGTGCCCTTGCTACATAATGTGAGCCATTGAGCCAATTACACTTTCTTGCAGGAAGGAAACATAAAGACCAGAGTGAAAACAAAGGACAGAAAAACTGCAGCAGCGCCGTTGCCATGGCTTTTATCAATTTTTTCAGTTACCATAATTTGTTTGGCTCAAACAAATTGTCCTGTGTTCTACTCGGAGTAGAAAAACAAAGGCCATGCATCACACAGGAGCTGGAAGCAGTGGTTGTGACTAAATGGTCCACTGCACCTCCAATTGTGTAATTAAAATGGCAGCTCGTTAAGAGGCGAGCAGCCGAGGCTGTGGCTTGGCCTCCCATTGGCAAGGCGAGCGCTTGGTAGCTAGCTGTCGTTGCGGAGCGCATAGCTGCGCGGCCGCTAACGTGCGCTCGGAATAACTGAGGGGGACTTGAACAATGCCGCCCACACATCGGGCACGGCCTGTTTGCCGTCTGCTGGAATCTGGCAGCGCTTCTCCCTCCCCGGCTGCCGAGGGGCCCCGCAAGCCTCACGCGGTAAGAACCCGCCGATCGTGTGTGAAGGCGGCCCCGAGCCTGGCGAAAAAAAAAACGCCGCGAGACGCGGGAGAGGACGGGAACAACAGTTGTCCGTCTGGATTGTTTGTTTACCCCCCCCCGTCGCGAAACGCAGATGAGAGGACAAACAAACAGAATCCGGGGGCCTGCGTTTCCTCACCGCGCCATTTGAGTAAAATGGGATCCAGAGCCGCCCCGACCCTCCAGCGCCGGGGCACGTCCCAAATTGTAAACCGGCACTGGGTCTGGTTTCCATTCACGTTTGATCAGCTTCGCCAGCCTGTCAAGTGCCTCCCTTTTAAGTTGCTTTAATTCCTGCCAGATATTCCGAGTCAGAACATCAAATGCTTACTTTTATAGACTTTTCGCGCACGGAGGTGCTCCGTTATGTTCTCTCGCTGCAAACAATTTACCGCAAAGCAGATGAGAGGAGGGGTAGCGGCGGTGGGGGCGGGAGGGGTGTCCCAGGGGCCCATCTGAGGGGGGCTGGTCGGGACAGGAGGGGGGAGAGGGGAGCGGGGGGGGGAGGTGAACCAGCGAATTCCTTTGATGTGGCTTGTGGGTGGCATTATTTTTATTCTTCACAAAACAAGGACACAGTAGCAGCCCCCCCAGACAGCATGCACGTGTTGGTCAGGATGTGAGCGTAAATGGTGACTGAACGCGTCTTAGGCCCCACGGAACAAGGAGTCCGAGTGGAGCACAGCTCTGAGAGCGTGGAGGAGAGAGGGGGAGAAGGAGTCCCTCTCTCACTCCACCCTCCCCTCCCATGATCCTCTGCAGCTCCAGATGTGAGGCCCTCCCTCTGGTTCCACTCCCCTCACATCACTACTTATTCATGTGCCGCTGAGCAGGCCCTCAACTGAGGGCAAGCCCCCTAAATGACACTGCTCATGGCTGACTGCTAATAATCACTTATACATGGAAAAATGGTGTTGAAAGATGAGACTCCTTACTACTCGGCCAACAGTATCTGATTTTCATTACCTTTTTATTGTTCCCTCTTGATCAAATTATTTATATTGATTAACATGATATTTCCTTATATTTAAAATGTTCCCATGGGACATCTCATCTCATTATTTGGTCTTATGGAATGTGATCTCCAAAGTGCTCTTTAGAAGTTGAATCCAGTCAAAGTTGGTTGGCTGAATTTGGATTAATTAACTGTACAGAAAGCTAGTGACAGTTTGGTAGTGCGCTCCTGTGGTGTGATCCAGTGTGCATGCTCTTGGAGTTTGCTCTGATGGGAGTTTGCTCCATGTTTACTTGTACACTGCTACAGCTCAGGAACAGTTTTTCTTGTGGAAAGGGTTCAGCTGGAAGTACCAGCCATTTTCCTGTCATGGTCCATGGTATGTGTTTGATGTGTCCAACCAAACTCTTCTGTCAAGCTGTAATTTCATATATTGCATGGAATTTTCCAGGGAACTAAAAAAAGTTGTTTTGTTCTTAAGGCACCTCCTACCTATTGTTTGCACCACATGTTGTGCTGGCGCCGCATATTTTAAATTCACCATCACCTGTGAGTAACATTTGTGCCACATTAATGCTTTCTGCGGCTGAGCAAACAGCACCAGTCCTGTCTGACGGAACAGTAGTGGTAGCCGACGCAGCACTACTGTTTGCCTCTTCGTATACATCGATAGGTTCTGGCCTGCAAGCGTTTGTGGTTCTGGTCCAGTTTTTGGTGCGGTTCACACGCAGCAGGCAGAGGCTCACACAGCAGCTGGACAGATTCAGAAACACTGGGAGCCTCATTTGTCAGGAGGAAAGGGGGCAACGTTCCTGGTTTATCCTACAGCCAAAACTCCCCTCGGCTCCGGGCTCTCGTCTGACTGCGGATTAAAAACAGAACACAGCCAGACCCTTCATCCCTGGCCTAATGACTTGGACCAGACATGCTGAGATACATTAGACGGGAAAACAGTGCACTTAGAGCCTCAAATGCATCATCTCGATATGAGAAGCGATGTTTGTTGCCGTTCTTTAGAGCATCGCCCGACATGGGAGCTACATTTAGAAAAACGGATAGAATCAAGTTGATGAAAGCGTCCAGCATGGAAGAGACGTAAACAGAAGGGGACAGTGTCTGGTCTTAGATGAAAGGACGTCTGAGAGGGCTCAATTCTGATAATGATGATGTTTTCCCAAGATGTATAAACAGATGATAATATATTTTTCTAAGAATTATCTTCCTTTGTGATCATTAGAGATATTCTGCACACAGTGTGTGTTGTGCACAGTTGTGCCGTCCTCTCGGTGCCTCCTCTCTGTGTTCGATTATGGCTATTGTTCCTTGGAAGGCCAGACTTTCCTACCCTGAGGGTAAAGTTGGTCTTTCTTCATGTGGTGCGTGAACTCTTTTTGACAGACTTACCATATGTTAATAGTTTGGAAAAAACAGTTTATTGATGAGGCCTCTAAATGACAAACAACAACTCAGAGGGCTTCTAGAATCTTAACGAGGAAGTGTTTCACACGGACAGCGGTGTTAAAACGCCGTAGGGTTTTGTCTGCGTGCATATACATTATGCATATCGTTCTTCTCTAGTTATGTGATGAGTCATGAGACACCAGTCATAACAAAGATGGAAGGCCCCAGTGTATTGTGTTTTGATTAGGTGTATTGTGACCATTATAACCCACTTGTGATGTGGTCAAGATTTCCATTTTGTAGCGACTGCCTCTGGCACAGTTAACAGAAGTTGGCAATTTGCTGCCATACAACATCTCCTACACATGTGACAGGGGTGGGGTCCTTAGTTTTTTTTTTTTTGTGGAGGATTGGATGATGGTTTGTAAGCTGAGCTGGAGGGTGACCCAAAAGGAGAGGGGGATCACTACAGTGCCTCTGTCTCTCTGAGGTGGTCCACAGCGGCACTGCCCACTGTGCCAGGCTCTGTGTGTGTGTGTGTGTGTGTGTGTAGGATTTTTCCACTAGGCCTCGGCAGGCCCTACGCAACCCTCATTCACCTGCTTTTTGAATAATGAACCACTGTCTGCTGGTCACTGCAGCATTCCAGGTACAAACACATTGGACTCTAAGAGGCTTTAAGTAAAACGCCAGCGCAGTGCACTGCAGTCTGGCTTTAACCTAAAATGCAAGAAAAATCTGTTTTATGTATGTTTGCATTGTGTATTTTGTGGTTACCCTGTTACTTTAATACTGAATGAAACCACCTCCATAAGTCAAGTAAATTGAATTCTTCTGGGTGGGTTTTGAGGTTCATGCTGCCAGCACATAGGATGAAACGCAGCAGGGAGGACTGAAACCAAACTAAATTCCATTGGCCTGTCTGTCTCCCCTGAACAGATTCCTCATGCTGTCACCATGCCACAGATCTCTCACCATGTAGAGAAGCCTGCGATCAGGTGAGTGCCCTCACACGTAAGACCCCCTACCCCCCACCTCCTACACCCCAGGTATTTGAAGGAAATATTTAAAAATAAATCAGCTACTAATTAAATAAGTACGTAAATGTTGAGAATAAATCGAAATAAATGAATAAGTAAATTTTTATTTCTGCATCCTTACATTTATTTATTTCTGTAATTCTACATTTATTTATTTCTCTATATTTGTGTCCAGTATGTTAATGAGGTGAGCCATCTTAACCTGTGGCATACCAGACATTAGCAACAAAAATGCACAGTGGCTGTATTCCTTGTAGCTGCTGTGAATGTTCTGAATATGCTCTCTCAAATGCTACGGGATGTGGCGGACCAACTTGATAACTTTAATTTTTTTCTGTCCGTGCCTGTCAATTTGATAAAATCAGCAGTAGTAATGCTAACATCACACAGAAGCTCTTTAGCTAGCTAAGGACTGTAGGTGCTCCATCCTAGGTGCCCATGCATAACTGTTTTGCCTGCATGTCTTGACTTAGCAACAGAGACCTCAAACTGAGCAAGTCCACCAGAACCATCACCTAGGTTGATGTCGTACGGAAGCACAGTGAATGGTAGATCTTGAGCAACAGCAGACACCTTGCGGTGTAAAAACTAAGGCTACAGGGTAGGTTATATAGAATATATACAAAATCTGTGCCAGAACTTTTCATCAAATGAGTCGTGTCTATCCATGCCATTGGATAGCCAGCTAAAGATCTGTTTATGGTGTGAAAATAAGGTAAGATACTTGTAAAGCTTGCCTTAATGCGGTCCTTGTGGCCAGAATATTTTAGTCTCTTGCAGTTGTTTGCAGAACGTATGCCTTCACTAATTGTCACTCCAAAGCAAGAGTAATTGCACATACTCTTGAGTATACTATGCCATGTAAGACAAGATTACATCATTATCATATCGAAGGTAGAAATACAGAACTAAAAAAATAGCAATGAATAAGTAAATAAATAATCTCATAATCTCATAATCTGTATTTCTTCAATTATCTTCAATTATGTGTTTATTCTTCATATGTATTTATGTCTGCATTTTTTTTCTCAACATGTATTTATCAATTTATTCACTGGTCATATTTGAAATGTAGATTAAAAGTTTATTTGAAATTAATGCATCTGAAATATGGACACTGTTCGGGGAGGGGGGACTGTGCCTAAGTGTGAGTTCAGGAGTCCAGGGGCTCGTAGAGGTGAGGTACTGCCGTGGTTCTTATCTGAACAGGCCAATGGCCAGGTTATATCATCAGTGCCTCTACATGTGATGCTAAAATGTCACATTCATAAAATACAAATGACTGTCAATGCGGACCAGTCAATGTCATTGTTTTAAAATAATGGACAGAGTACCTGAAAGCACTGAATTATTATCTGAATAAAATAACAATTTTAAACAATTTGTTCTTACATTCAGTCATTCAGTTCAGTGTTTGATTCAACAAAGTGTAATGTTAATTTTTTATATCAAGCATTTGTTTGGGTTTATTTAAATGGTCAGGAAGGTTTAATTACAGATGTAATAGAGTGTATAATATACAGTATGGTAATTAATTTGCCAGTTTAAAAGTGCTGTTTTTTTAAAATGTTCATTTCTCCCTGTCTGTAGTGACTTGAGCTGAAACTGGTCTATCAAAGGGAATACATGCCCGAAATGGGCATTTGCCACAGCAGAACAAGAGTGTGAAGTGTAGTCATTGAACAGTCAGAGCAATGTTTCAGTTTTGGCCCCTGTAGAAAATGTATCCTTTTTCAAATGGAATTGCTGAAGAACCTTTACCCTTCTTTTGAAGTTTGGTGCTGAGAGAGGGAGAGAGAGAGCACCATTCATGGTAAAAGCTTTTTCTCTTCCCAGTGGATGAGGGGCAGGTAGTACTGGTCCTTTCTCTGTCTCTTCCTCTCTCTCTCTCTCTCTCTCTCTCTCCTTTCTGTGCTCTCTCTCCCCTTCTCAATCCTCTCTCCCCCTTCTGTCTCCATTCTCTCCTCTCTTGCTCTCCTTATCTTTTCTCTCGTACCCTTTCTCTCGTTTTTCTTTTCTCCCCTTCTTTCCTCTCTGTTTCTCCCCTTCTCTCTCCTCTCCCCTTCCCACTTTCTCTCTCTCTCCTTCTCTCTCCTTTCTCCCCCCTCTCTTTCTCCTTTCTCTCCTTCTCCCTCTTACTCTCTCTAGATTTATTGTTAAGGAGGAATCCAAGCAAGCAGACTTTCAGGGATTCCTCCCTGTCAGAGCGCTCTTCTTTCACGCGGGACATAAAAGAGAAATCTGAAAGGCCGTTTTCCGCCGAAAAAGTGTCGCGCCCACGGCTCAGCGCTGACCCCCCGGCCCGCAGCGGTGGGGTAATTTGGAGATCTGAGCCCTCCCCTCCAATGAAAGTGACTCATTCAGGCGGTGGCAGCGGTCCCAGGCGCGGGCAGCCGAGTCCCTTGTCCCCGTGCTGCACCTGCCAGAAGGAGAGTGGAGGACGGAGCAAGCCGGAATAATGCCCGTCTTGTTAGCGTCCGCAGAAGGGCTCAGCAGTGCCGTGAAGAAAGGGGGCTGGATGTGCTGCGGGTTTGTGTGTAATCATCCTGCCATTTCTTCCTAATGGACGGCTGCTGCTTTGATGAGAGGGGGCCGGTTCGCCCCAAAGGAGGGGGCCATTCATCTTTAGTGTGGCGGCCCACATTTGTATCTTTTTTTTTTTTTAAATGGTAAAAAGCATAATAAATGGGCAGCGGCGGTCATTAGCTTTCATGGCCGGGGCCTTTCTTTTGCAACCTTCTGCAGATTTCTTTGAGAGGCTTCCAAGAAATCACTGCTTCCCAGTGTTTTCCGTGCGGCGCACACGTGTGAGGACAGCGTGACTGTGCAAAATGACTCTTTGGTGCGTCGGGGGTTTCGTGAAAGGGGCCGGGTGTGGACGCGCCCTTCGTCCCTGAACGCTCTGCGATATGACATAGTCTGTGTTCAAAGGAAAGCGTTGGTACGACTGTCACAGGAATGTTGCGGTTCCTGTCGAACAATCACTGTTGTATCTTACCCCATGTTATATGAGGATTGAAGACCTCGTTTAGAATGCATTAAAGACCATTAGACTCCTTGTGAAGTCCATAAATTTGACAGCTATAAAGCCCTAAGAGATGGGAGGCAAAGATGGGTAAGAGAAAGGAGTACCATCCCTGTCCAGTTTATCAGAGGACTTCAAAAACAATCTGTAAACCAGTGTTACACTGCTCCCCTGACCTGTTAGTCTGTAACACATTTGTTTATGAATCTAACCTAACAAGCACACCATGGTACGTTTCACTAAGATTGCATTCAGTTCGAGCCTGTAAAAAGAAGCAATCTGTCGACAAAAAACAAACTGTGAAGACACAACAAAGAATGAAAGAACGCACACTATTTTTGACCCTGATTAGAATTTTTCTGCTCTTATTCCAAAAATTATCAGCTCTTGAGCCAGCCATACTCCAGCCAGCTGCTAAAAGGCTCTGAAGTGTATTCCAGTGGATATCTACCACCAGTCCTGCAGCGGCACTGTTGAGTGGACCGTTATTAAGATTAATAGCATTTTATTACAGAAATATTTTGAAATAGAGCAGGACCAGAAGTGAAAAAAAGACATATCAGAAACCACTCACTGTTGTCTTGTCTAGTCTTTTGAACCGTTTCTGATTTAGTGTCAGTCTCTGTAGATTAATTTCACGTTCTGTAAGTGGTATCCAGACCAAAGTCTGGCACACCACAGTTCTCATAACCCTGGTGACATTAATGAGTGTTACAGCCATCCCCCAACACCCATCATCTCCACTCTCCCGTAAGCCGTAAGTCGTAATGATCTCTACAAAAGCTGTTTGGTTTTCAGCAGGGCTGTGAGCGAAGCCTTGACACACTTTGAATATAACGGTCCTGCAACTAACAACAAACGTTGCGAAGTTCGGTGTTGATTCCATACACCCAAAGGAAAAATAAGAGGACGTTTACTTCTATTAACTCTTCATCATCCCTGTGCTGAATTCAGTCTGGTGCAGATATCGGTCTCTTGCATCATTGGTGAACCTTTGGCTGACAGTACATAAAATAACGCTGGTAGCAGTTAAAATGAGTTGTTCCTTTCACAAGGAATTCAAGTTGAGGAGTTGGTGCTCATTGGACAAAATGTCAAGGCACCTCCCCACTTATTCCAAGGGTGACAAATTCTAGCCACTGATCTTCACAGAGAGCTTTTTAATGGGAGGACACCCTCAGGATTTGTGTGCAATGTGTTAGCAAATGACTCACAACTCTTTCCATTTGCAGCTTTCCACCATTAAAAGCGAGTCCCGTTTGAAGCACCTGCTGCAGCGATTACCAAGCTATTGCCCAGAATCTATGGTAAGCGCCCATTTTCCCCTGCTGTCCTGTTAGCTTTGGCCATAAAAGACTGATAAATGTCTGCAAAAGCAAATGGCGTCACTATAGAAGGCATGTGTGAATGGCTGCCGTATCTGCAGTAAAGCTATGGCCTTGTTATGGCTGGCAGGGGCGGGCTCCACAAGTCCATCACACCTGCCAGAGCTGTGACGGAGTATCAAAGATCACGGCTGGAAATCAGGCTGAACGCTCCCCACCCATCCATGGCTAATTACAAACCTGGTACCTCACGCTGTTTTCAATTTGCACTCAAAGAGACCTGCAATCAGGGCCAGCCTGTAATTAGCACGCAAGTCAACATTTTCTGTTTTATTTGGCCTTGTCGCTGGCTCTGAGGCGCTGAGGCCGCTTCAGATTGATTTTGAATCCGTCTCAGGGAAGTGTGAGAATCTCCTACTCCCTCAAATCTCACATACGTCTGACTAGTGAAAGAACATTATTACTGAGTATTAAGGTATGATTTTTTTTTTGGAAGTAGTGCAGATCTCTTGCCACGGTCAAATGCAGACCTAAGTCGTACCCTTTTGCGTTTCATCTGTCTCTTAATGTTTGGATTTCATTTTAAACGTTTTTTCCCTTGGGATTCAGGGCAGATGATCGTGTTTTTGACTGCTTTTTCTCTCTTCATGTGCCAGACAACATGAAGGACTTTACCAGTGACGTACAAATTAATCTCAAACAGTATCGCATTTATTTTGTTGATTATCTGATCAAAGTCCCGTGCGTTGGGTGAATATGATTCACACGGCACTTTATCTGTGTGTCTGTGCTTTCCCACATCGTACGCTCTGCCAAGCGAAGAAGTTTGCTTTATGAATTCTTAATTGTTATTTTACCACAGAACTTGTCTCGTCTGTTTTTTAAATGATTTATTCCATTAGAGCTCAGTCATGTTATAAATTGTTCTGCAACCTGGTTGAATTAAAATTCCAGCCGCAAGCCACCACCAGGAACAATGAGCTGATTACTTCTGAGCAGATGCGGCGGGATCTGAGGTCCACCTCTCACAAAATCACAAACACAGAAACCTACAAGCTGTTTGGACGTGGGCATTCGGTTTTATCCTTCTCTCCGTGTTGACTGGAAGGAGAGTCTTTGAAACCTCTGATTTTTAGGGATGAGAACCAACATTTATGGAAAGCACAGAAGTCCACAACACAGGAGCGTCTCAGACAAGGATATTCTCTTATGACACACACACACACACACACACACACACACACACACACACACCATTGAGCACAATGTCAAACTGCAGAAAGGGATCATTTGGCAAATACAAACTTAAACTGTGTACAGGCATCTGTTATGTAAATATATGATAATACATGATAATTTAAAGATAATGGTGCAGGGATGTTTGTCAGATTCTTGTTTTTCATTTCACAGAAAAGAATGCATTTCCCTGTTAAGCATATTAATTAACCACACCTGAACTTGAGCTGAGCTTTTAAGTTAACTTTTAACTGTTGCTTTATTTTTGATGTGTTTCTGTGAACTCAAACATGCCTTCATTGCTTCTGTGACCTTTCCTTGCCTTACAGAATGAACTTTGGGTCTGCATCAATTCCACATTACCAGGTAAGATACTGATCAGCAGCTCAAGGTGAAGAGGGATATATTATAGTTTTAAGTAGAGCAAGAAGGATTTCCGGATGCTTGTGTGAAGCATACTATCCATTAGCGTAGCTGGTGAGAGTGTACCACCTGCCTCTGCCCAGTGGCTTGTTCTTGAGAGACGGGAATCAGATGTACAAACGGGAGCCTAAGGCTTTCCAGATGCAATAACAACATTATTCATGCTGAACAAATCCACTCTGGAACAAAGTCCATATAAGCCGAAAGCCTCAGAGTTGTATTCGGTGAACAGAAGAAAATAATGCATTTCAATTACACAAGAAGGAATTTGCTGACCTCTTCACTCACGAGGCTGCTTGGTTTTACCCGAGCCAGGCTGTGACACTCGCACTGAAACCCACTAACGTGTTTCTGTGTTCCCAGGAGCGTCCAGGAAGTCGGACGGGTGGGTGGGTCTTGGGTGCTGCGAGCTGGCTATCTCTGCGGACTGCCGCCGGGAGTGTAAGCTGGTGAGAGAGTTAAGCATAAGGAATCTTATTAGCATCTGGCTCTATTGAGGGGTGGGGGGGTCAACCAGAGGGGAAACCGATATTTTAGGTGTAGCATGTCATCAGAGGAAATTGGAAGTCAACCCTTGGAGCTGTGACTGCATTCCGTGGTCATTACCCCCTTACCATATGTCACATGTGTATGTCTGTGTATGTGTGTGTGTTTGTGTTGGTCAGTGAGTACTAGTTCAAGGCCTGGGGTCTTTCATCTTACCTCCTGTAAGACCATCCTGTGTATGGTTCTAATGCAGTTCATGGTCTTCTCTCCCTGTAGGCATCATCCAAGAATGATATCACGAAAGTATGCAAGAAGGACTCTGAGGCAAGTAACTTCTCAGCTGAAAACGGAGATGTTGCGTTACAAACCTCTATGCTTTGCGATGGACACAAACACACGCCCGCACATACGAGGGTTTTTCCAGCGCAGTAGTAATAAGTTACTTGATTAGGACCCCATGTGTATCCAGGCAGGAAATGCTGTTGTGGAAGTAGAGGAATATGGGCTTTCAGCATGTGCGGGTTCTACTTCATCATGCTGTCAGTAACAATTGCTAACAGTGGACTTCTCTTGTGTGTTTTCACAACGTCAGTGGCAGTGTTGTTTGCCACCATGGACTTCTTATTTAACTAATATGGTATTTAAACTCCCCTCATTTTCATCATTTTGGCTTTTGTGTTCTTTAGGGCATTATTTTTTACTCCAATGATGTATTGCACCTATTGGTCCATGGAGTAATGATTTCACTGCATAGGACAGTGAATATATAATCAAAAGATATAGAAATCTTGCTGATGATTGGGTATGATTTCCCATCTATAGTTGAGCCTGCTGCTTTCAGAAAAAAATTATGTTGCCATGTAGTCTATTTTTAATATCATTTCCTTATAACAAACAGTGAAAACAACAACAGACATAATTTTGGTGTGGGAGGGATTCCATCCAGCCTAACCATCTTAGCTCACATTATGAACGGTCTCGACGGAATGCAGCAGTGTGGCCTTTCTTTACGAAATGGTCAAGGAAGCAAAAAAAAAAAAGTATGGTATCATTTCCAGATTGTGGAGTGAGTTGCAGTTGGAGCGGGGCGATGTTGCCTTGGGAGGGAGTGTCTGCAGAGGATGGTTGGGAGCATTTCCAGTGTGATTTATTTCTGTGTAGCCCTGAGAAGAGACCTCGGACGGGGTCATGGAACAAACCGGGTTATTCATTCTGTCCCGGGCCGCGGCGTTGCGGCGGTGCCGAGCAGCGCAACCGTGCGACTGGCGGAAGAGCTCTTCTCCACAGCCACGCTAAATATGAAGGACTGCACACCTCGTATGAAAGGCGGTTCCCCCCCGACTCTCCCTGTCATTAGCATGTCAGGCAGGCGGAAAGAAAGACATGCCTTTGTGTATTCATAGGAATCGTTAAACGATGCTCAGCCTCAGCCCGTCGGGGGATGCTGTGAATTGCCAGCCTCAGCCGTTGTTGAAATGTTTTCAGCCAGTATTAATGAGATTGCTGTTTTGATTGTTTTTGCCAGGTGAAGCAATTTTTATATATTTACAGATGTATTTATTTTGCAGAAACCTCTCTATAGCTGCATCACCAAAAATGAAAGTAAGTTTGTGTGTTTTTACTGTACATGCATTTGTGTGCACTTATTTAAAAGTAATTTCTTTAATCATTCTTTTATATGTTATTATAAAACATATGTCAGTATATGCATCATTCATAATCCAGTATCTGAAGTCTGCTCTTGTGCTTAATCCTGATTACCCTTGGTATTATCTCATTAGCCTCTGTGTATGTATGTCTTTGTAACTATGTATAACTGTGTTTTTTGTCAGGTCCCCCTTGTAAAAGAGATTTCAGTTTCAATGGGGTTCTCCAGGTTAAATGAAGGATAAATAAATAGCATATAAATAAATAAAATAATTGTTGATTATTCGCAGATCACTGATTTCACTGCCAGTAGAATGAACTGGTTTCACTGCCAGCAGAATGCTAATGGCATATGATCTTGGAGCACAAGCAAGGCCCTGTTCCAGTTAAGTCCGCAGAGGAAAGACCGTTCTGTTGTAGCTTACCCTGTCCCCCTGTTGTGAGAGACAAGGAAATGAGCTGCCACCCTGCCTGATAAGCCCTGTTTACATGCCTGGGGGGCAGGGTCGTGACCCCTTAGGCCGCTGAAATGACTTCATCTGTCACAGAACCCAGCGGTGAATAAAGCGCTTATTTGTATTTCCAAAGCCATTGTGCCATTGTGCAAGGCCGGCCCACAGGGGCTCGAGATGCGCCATACGTTTAGGCCCCCAAGAGGATGTTCCCCCTTTTCCACACTGATGCGCCGGCTCTAGTCTTTCTGTTTCACCGCTCGACCCCCACAAAGGGAGCCTCAGATCTCTGCACGCTACGAAAATCTGTCACATCCTTTCTCATTTTGGAGAGAAATTATTGTGAAAACAAACACTTGGGACCCGGGACAGAGGCAGGATGGGAAGGGCACCGCTGTTTGGAAACGTTTAGCAGAACCTGTTTTCGTAACGATGTGTGTTCGTCCTCAAATGCTTGCAAATTGCGTGGTATTTAAAACCCACGCTGCAGTTTTGCAGTATCTAACTTTTTCCTCTGTGTGTGTGTGTGTGTGTCTGTGTCTGTGTGTGTTTGCTCTTTCAGTGGGCTCAGTGTGCTGCAGCTATGCCGGGAGACACACAAACTGCCGAGAGTACTGCCAGGCCATCTTCCGAACAGACTCCTCTCCCACCGTCTCTCAGATCAGAGCTGTTAAGGAGTACTGTCAGAGCGTCAGCCCACAGCTCATAAGCTGTGTGGGAAACTACACCAAATCCTACCCAATCAAGAGCCCCATCGACAGTAAGTGTCCGCGTGGACACGTTCTCACAGGCACGGAAACACTCACCTCTGCGCATGTTATTGTGGGTTACCTGTTAGGATAACCACGCACCAGCCCCTATCCTTGCCTTCCCCACAGATCGCCTCAGTGTTAACTGTCACTGTGAGCAGCTGTGTGTGACCCGACAATGAGTCACAGCTCAGGTTCCTTAGCTCTCAGAAGAGACATGTCTCTGTTTTCTGTGAGGTGCAGCGTGTTCTGTGTGTACTGTTCTGGTGCTGACCAAGCGGTGGCATCACACTAGTGTAGCTGTCCCCTTACTCCACCTTGCCAGCCGGCTCACCTGCACAGTCTGCTGCGGTCTGCGCGGCGACACTTGTGTCTCGGCCTGCAAAGTAACGGCGTGCCTGCGTCTGCGCAGGTCTGTACTGCTGCGACCGGGCGGAGGACGTCCACTGCCAGACGGCCTGCCGGCGCATTCTGCGCACCATGACGACGGAGCACGAGATCATCGACGGGCTGATCGCGGAGTGCGACCGGCAGCCCCTCCCCCAGGACCCTCTCTGGCAGTGCTTCCTGGGGAGCTCGCACACGCCCCCCAAGAGCGACCCGGACACCTCCCCCACCGCCAAAATGGACTGTGCCAAGCTGCATTGCTGTTCCAAAGCCAATACCTCACAGTGCAGGTGAGTGAAAGGGCCTCTAGGCATAACAATACGTTACATTACATTACGTCATTTAGCTCTTACCCAGGGAGACTTCCAAATAAGTGCATCACTATGCTAAGAATAGCTATCGAGAAGTGTACTAGTGTAGAGTGCTTTTTTTAAATAGAAAATAGGGATAGATAAGATAGATAGAGAGGGAGGTAGACTAGAGATAAAGCTTGAAGAGAAGAGTTTATAGCTTTCTCTTGAAGGCCCCCAGGGAGTCTGTTGTACGAATCTCAGCAGGAAGCTCATTCCACCAGTGTAGAGCAAGTATTGAGAGGCGGCAGGTCCGAGAGATAATAGGAACTTAGGAAGGATTGCTTATTATACAGTTACATGTGCATGTATTGTTTGATTTAAAAGAATAGGGTTTTCTTCAGAATAAAGCTTGTATTAAGGTGTGTATAATGGCTATGTGTGTGCACCCTGTTATCAACACTGATCTGTATTGGACTCCTGACTCTGACCCAACATTTGTTAGAAGGGCTAGAAAAGGACTCTGATGTAAGGTTGACATATGGTGTCATATATCTCCCTGCACGCATGCGTATGTTTCTCTCTGACCACTTGCTCTGGTCACATGACAGGGAAATGTGTCAGGAGATCAGCACCAACTGGGGCACTCAGACGTGGCAGGAGTTTGACCAGATGTGCGAATACAACCCCGTTGAGGCCGACCTGGTCACCTGCCTGGCGGACGTCCGAGAGCCCTGTCAGCTGGGCTGCAAGGACCTCACCTACTGCACCAACTTCAACAACAGGTGAGTCACCGTACTGCTCTTACTGCAGTGACCGTGTCTAGTGAAATGAGTTCAAAAGCAGGTGAGTGACCATGTCCACTGAATCAAGCTCAGCAGCAGGAGTGATGTGTCTGCTGCACCGGGTTCCATAGCGGTCGGCTGATTGTGTCCACTGAAGCAGGTATAAGCAGTGAGTCTGTTTAAAAGGGAGAGAGAATGCTCACACATGTGCGTGGGGTGACCTCGTCTCATACAATTAGCCATCGTCGTCAGCCATGAGCTGAATGGTTGTAAACAGATTATTGTAATTTATTACGGCAGGGGTAGCATGAGCAGCTCTGTCAAGCCGCTGAAGTTCACAATAATGAGTGGTGACTTGAGGCCTTGGTCTGGGGCCTCCTAGTTACTGGGTTTGTGTGCAGTTCTCTGGTCAATGTGTCTCCCTTCAGGCCCGCTAAAGCCATGTGGAAATGAACATTATGGCATTTTAGTTAATTGCATTCAATTTATATACTGACAGAAGAAAAATGTTTCCTCTGTTGTTCGATACACAGTTGGGAAACTGAATGTCAGACGAGCGTGCGTGAGCGGTTTTCGCCGCTGACAGTAATTGCCGTCAGGGCGCAGCGTAATGGAGCCGGGCCCCGCCAGGGTCCCCTCAGAACACAGTGGACTTTCAGTCTCTGCCGGCCCTATGACAGTTGTGGTTGCTGCTTAGCGCAGCATTCAGAGGGGGTGGAAGGGGTGGAGGGGGTTAAGGGGGGGGGGGGGGGGGGGGGGGGGTTGATGCGTTGGGGGTTATTTACTAGTCACAGTGAGGGCAGGGCAAACCACGGGCCCCTCTCGAACAAAGGCGGCTGTCGTCAGAGCGAAAAGCGCCACAGCTTGATGCGTTTGAGCACAGTCTGGGGCAGGGCTCACCCTGGAGCTGATCAAAGCCCGGAGCAAAATCATACAAACATGACACAGTGGAATGGAACACATGCCTGGGACACTTTTTTTTTTTGGGGGGGGGGGGGGGGGGCAGTGTGGAGGGATGGGGGGGTTGGGGTGCAGCAGGAAAATGGTTTATGCAGACATTGCTCACAGAAATACTCCTACAATAACACTCACACTGTACAGTTTCCAGTATACCCCTAATGGAGTATGTTTCACATCTGTAAGAAAAGGGGGAAAACATGAGAATGTAACAGCACCAGGATGTGGGTGGTGCCGTTGTAATGTAGGATATACAAGAATTTGAAATGCTTGCCAGGAAATACCTCTTAGACCTGGTTGGATATGAGTGTCACTGAACGTTAACTTACTCCTCCCATCAGATGAGAGCAGGAAAGGGTGGGGCAGATTAAAATAAGGATTGCTGGAGCAGTGGCATAAGAAGGAATTTGCAAAACACAGTTTTTAAAATTAAGTCAGTTTCCCATGTCTCTTCTGTTCCCCCCCTCTGTGTCTCTCACCCCCCCCCCCCCTTTTTTCCTTTTCATAACTCCCTCTTCCATTTCATCCACTCCCTCTGCCCCTCCTTTTTCTCCCACTCTCTCGATGGGTTTATGTGGGCATTACATGCGTTACTTGAACTTTACTTAAGGAATATTACCCTGTTTACCCTGGCCAAATTTGAGGTGCCTCTTTGATCAGTGACACTCAAGGTCCACCGAGGCCTGCTTGTAGAAGATTCCGTGTCCTGTTTTCATTGGAGGAGACAGAGGAATCCCACTTTGCACAATGGCACCGTTGCCGCTGCTCCCAGTGCGGGATTCAGAGTTCAGGGAAAACAAATGCTGGCTCCAATTTCCTTTGAAGGATTCCTGGGGAGGGTTGCATGCGCAGGCTCCCCTGCGGGGTTCAAAGCCAGGGTGTCTCGTGCGGCGCTGTCCTTGGCCCGCAGAACGCCTAGCGGAACGCAAACACTGTGAAGGGCGCCGGGGACCCGGGTCTCCTGGAGCGGCGGGACCTCCCGGGGCCTAGCGTGCGCATGCGAAGGGGAGCGAGCTTCGCCATCCCCTCGGCCTTGTGGCTGGTCAAATAAACTCCCCTCTCCGTGTAGTTTATTGACGCAGGGAACGCATAGGGGGCTCTTCAGATGTCGCCCACTGTGGCGGCTCTCTTCCCAGCGCTGTCGCGCCGCTCATTCCTGCATAGTCCCACAGTCGGTGTCTGGACTTGACCTCGTGAGATTGACCCTGGATCAGTGTTCTCAGACAGGAAGTCTGTGTGAACTTTCTGAGTATTTCCTTAAAGGGTGTGTTGAGTGAGAGAAAGAGGGTGAGTGAGAGAGAGAGAGAGAGACCTGTTTATGGGGCCATAAAGTTCAACGCTTAAAAAAAGAATCACCAAAATATGCGACAGACAAAAAGGGAGATTCTGTTTTGCAAATCTGAGCAGTATGCCTGTTAACAATGTTGCAGAAATGGAGAGATATTAATGTTTCAGTATTAATAACAATCCACTAATAATATTTAGCTTACGTGGAATGCAAGTCCCTAACTAAAATGACAAATACCCAGCAGAAAAGTATTGTGTTGGCATGGAATGTAAGCACATGTTTTCATAAATAAAGTGAACACATACCCCAGTTGGCTTTATGTATTTATGTCTACAACCTAAGAAGGGTTTTTGTTTAAATGAACTGAATTTGTGCTCTCTTTTGAATAGTTGGAAAAGACACATTGTTCCTGTTTTTTAATTACTAATCCCACATTTTTTTACCACTGTGGAGAATACAGCTGTGAGTAAGGTGCTACTGTCTCAATTTCACACAAAAGGGCTGTCGGATCATGTGCTCGATTTGAATAGCGTAATGACGACATGTGCTCCAACTGCCTAAATTGATGCGCAACCCTTATCTTGAATCCACACCAGCTTGGAGTCTTGCAGGCCACTGCAATGATGTAAGCATGGGCCAGAGCATGGCGTGGTGTCAGGATGTCTGTGTTTATGTTTTCTCTGAGTGTTCAAAGGCTGCTGGCATACCTTTTGTTGGCATTTGTCCACGTTTGAACTGTTCATTTCTTGCAGATGTATAGCTATCTTTCATGTCAAATCGAGATCAGGATGATACAAAAGCATGGGGATGACCCATTAAAACCAAACAGCCTGTCATCCTCAACACAGAACTTCAGTTAATAAAAAGAAGAAACAAGAGTAGCACAGTGGTTTAGAAGACAGAGCGATCTGATATTCTTCACACAGTTTCAGTTGCTTTCAAGTGCAATAGACAAGACAATAAAATGGGAAACAAATGTGCTCTGGTACTTGCGCATCACCACAAGTTTAATGGTCACTGAAATTACTTGAAAATATGGGGTAGGAACATGAAGCCACAGCTCAACAGATTTATGTTTTTAGTTTAGTGGACAGAGCAACCTGAAATCCCTAACACAGAGTTTCAGTCAAGAAATGAGCAGGCACTATGAAAGGGCTGCAACTACTTTGCTGGCTCATTTACCCTCTAGTGGTAAAGTTGTGTTATTGCAGGAGCTTTTTGCTCGGTCAGACATTGAGTGAGTGAGGTAGCAAAGGGGCAAAGCTAGGGCTGCTTCCACCAGATGCAGCAGAGAAAAGTAACAGGCAAAGTAGCGAATGGTTTAGGGTAGAGGGGAAAACAAAGAGCCTTCTCACAATACGGTCAGACAGCCGCTCTGCTACCCCCTGTGGTCATGACCTGCAGCTGAAAATAGGCTCGAAATAAGGGCACGCTCAGCTGTCTGTGGTCTCCGCGATGACCTCCCAGGGCAGGAAGTGGCTGCCAGGGGGCGAAACCATGTAAATAAACTAGCAGGTGACTGCCTATCAGCGTCTGACCACGCCAGCCTCAGTCTGGAAATATCCCTGCACCTACTAATCACGCACACCGCACTGGAAGCACATGAAAGGGCCTTCTATCCGAGATCACTGTTGAAACACCACTCACAACGCCAGGTTTCCTGAGGAAGTCCTCTTACCCGACCACTAAGCGCAGAGTGCTCTGGTTTGGAATGCTTTTGTAATGATGGATGAAAAAGAGTGGTAAACGCTGGCTGTCTGGGTGTGACATCAGCAGGATGAAGGCCTGTGCCTGAAGGCAGTTGATCATACAGGACAACTCACCGTACAGTACACCTGCACGTTCACTTTTGTCAAAACAGGAACAGGGTCCTTTCTTGCATGCATATGTACCTGAAGCGTTACTGTTTCCAGGTACCTACACATGGTGACACACACATTGAGCAGTCTGTGTGTGTGTGTTTTAGTATGTGTGCTTGTGTTGTGAAATCTTTTCTCTGTGGTGTGTTTTTATCAGGCCCACAGAGCTGTTCCGCAGCTGCAACACCCAGTCGGACCAGGGGGCCATGAACGACATCAAGCTGTGGGCCAACGGCACCATCAAGATGCCCTTCATGAACATCCCGGTGCTGGACATAAAGAAGTGCCGCCCCGAGATGTGGAAGGCAGTGGCCTGCGCCCTGCAGATCAAGCCCTGCTACAGCAAGTCCCGCGGCAGTGTCATCTGCAAGTATGTCCCCTCCCTCACGCCCCCCAGGCACTCTCAAACACCCTGTCCTGCTCAGCTTGTGGGCATGTTCAAATACCCAGGCATTACTAATGACCTCATGGTCGCTGTCAAACGTGCTGCCTTAATGTTAACCTCATGTGCACGCTCAATAACGCTACCTTGCTAAAAACCTCAAGAGCACTCTCAATAACCCTGCCTTGCTAAAAACCTCAAGAGCACTCTCAATAACCCTGCCTTGCTAAAAACCTCAAGGGAACTCTCAATAACCCTGCCTTACTAATAACTACATGGGCACACTCAAAACCCCTGCCATAGTAATAACTTGAGCATTCTCAAACACCCTCTTACAATTAACCTCATGGGCACTCTATAACACCCTCATATTAATAAAATCATGGATATACTTAAACACCCAGCCTTACTATCCTCATGGGCACACTCAAACACCCTGCCTTACTAATGAACTCATGAGCACACTCAAACACCTGCTTATTAATAACTTCGTAGGCTTTTTCAGACACCCTCTTAGTAATACTCTCATGGGCACTCTCTAACACGCTTGTCTCTAACGTCATGAGTGCGCCCAAACACCATGCTATGTTCACTTCATAGCCAGAAAGGCTCCACAGCTCCTTTCTGCTTCATGATTAGGGTGTTGAGAGTATGTTGTTCATCAAAACTTACCTTTAAAATACAGCTTATTGTTCTTCCATTTATTACATAATTGTCACTTAGCAGGTGCGCTTATCTAAAGCGACTTAATATAGTTACAATTTTATCAATTTATAAAGTAGACTTGGATATTTACTGAGGCAATTAAGTACCGTGGGTTAAGTACCAGGCCCAAGGGTACCACAGCGGGGCCAGTGACCTTTTGGTTACAAGCCCTGCTTCTTATCACTGGAAAAAAAAAATCAGCGAGCAACTGATAAAGAGATAACGGTTTATGGAATGCACCAAGCAGACACTATGTAAATGGCTTGTTCAACGCAGAGTTAGAAATGACATGCCTGAGTTTTATTTTCTGAGAGCTTAACATAACCATTGGGTGCCTTTGGAATGTCAGCCAGACTAGTTGAATTTGCTCATTCTCATGACAAGGAACACTTATTAAATGTAAAACAGATTTTTTTCTACCATTTACAGGGAAGTCACATGTTCAAAAATTTAAACTCCCATAACCTCCATAACCTTAAGGCCTTTTTTTCTGATGCTTCTTGGTACGCTGTGATATTAATTATGCATATCCTCTCTCACCTAGAGTGCCTATATTTTGCATAACTTTCACATATTCAGCGAACACGGCAGAGTGTGTAGCTCAGGGCAAGAACCGCAGTGAAATCAAATGGGATTTGAAAGGCGTGATCGTGTCGGTGAAGGGTTCAGTTCAGGACCCTTTGTACCAGGCCGAGGCTCAGGCAGAGCACATAACTCCAGGGGGGCTGTGGTTTTAACAGGGGAAGTTGCTCACGGAAGTCATCATGGCTGCATGTGATGATCAAAGCGGTTTCGCTGGAGGTAATTACAGAGCCTCAGAGGTTAACGGGCCAAATGAGACGGCGCAGAGGGCGCTCTGATCAAAACGCGCTCTTGTAATGTGGGCTCATTAAGGAAGCTGTGGCTGTGAACCACCACCTACGCCTCTCAGCGTCTAGGCCCGGTTTCAACCTAACCGCCACGGCGTTTCGTCCTGAACTCTGGGCGATGAATCGGAGCAGGCGTTAGGCTTTATAAGTGCTTGCACATCGTTGTGACATTCGGTGGCTAAACTAAACTGAAGTGATAGAAAAAAACGCACTCTGATGCCACAGTGCTTAGATTGTTCTCCATAACGAGCTTCCTGGCTATGCTGTGGAACTGCATTATACCAAATGATGTGCATGTGTTTGCTTCGGCAGTTGTAACTGTCCCGCGCAGTTGTGTGACCGAGTCATTTTTGACAAAGCCACCTGTATTGGCGTGCTGCGGAAAAAGTCACAAACCTTGCGCCACAAACCACTCTTTGTGTCAAAGCCAGGTGGATTCAGTCATTTTCCATGCCTCTTCATTACGTTTCTTGGACACTTCTGTGGCTGCCGCTCCAGGTTCTTCCCTGCAGATTTTGTAGCGCTCGTGATTAGATTAGCTTTCATTACTTTGACATCCTTGAACGAGTGTGTTTTTCCACAGCTCATGAAGAAACGAGGCGAGCACAGGTGACTCAAAGGTACTGTGCTGTAGCCTGTAATGGACTTGTGCCACTAAACAGGGCGTACCACGGGACAGCATTCATGACCAGCCACATTTATCTTCATTGTCATTGCCGCACTGAGCTAAAAAAAAAGAAAGAAAAACATTCATTTATCATGCAGAAGGTTTACAGCAAGTGGGATAAAGCCTCTTACTGAAGTGCACCTTTTTTGCAGCACAATCACGAACCAAAGGCAATTTTCCTAAACTTGTGGTGCAGAGGGTGCGCCAGACCAGAGGAAACAATAGCAGACCTGGTCGGCTTAGTTGGAGACAAAGTGCGGCGACATTGATTGATGAGCACATTTGACCCCAGAGCTATCAGTCACAGCTGAGACTGGCACACCGATGTCTTGGCCTAAAGCCTTCTAAACACAGGCACCCAGCTGGTCAAATCCCTGCTGGAATGTGTCTGTGTGTGAGCGCAGGTGAACCTGAACGAGTGCGTCTAACTCGTCTCTCTCTGAAGAGACAGGCACGTTGGACGTGACATAACTAGGCTAGTGAATTATGCCCCGCCCGTGTGGAAAAACAACTGCTTCCTCCCTAGATTCTGACAGTGTTTGTAATGATTTCTGAAAGGAGGGTGTGCCATGTTTGGAGTGGGTAAACGGACACTGCCAGTGTACACAAAGTGTCAGCGATGCGTGTCAAAATGCTGGAGTTTTGGAGGCACCTTTGATTGCTGTAAACCAATCTGTCCAGTTATAAGTTGCCAGGGTGGTGTTTGATAACCTTCATGTGCAGTCTTTTTCCGAAATGCAGCTCGTTCCTTTTGAAATCAAGCGCTTTGTTTTCTCAAAGGTAATTAGGGAACATATTTTATCGACTCTGTGCGTAGCCCAATTCCTTGAATGCCAGATGTGCTCCGCCGATATGAGTGTATCTTATTACAAGGGCTCACCAGGGGCGCATTTTAGTCAAGAAAAAGACATCAGGCATTCTTGAGCTGGTGCGGATGAAATGCTACAAAGGCAATGGATCAGGAAATGAAATGACACCCCAGGATGTCAAATAAATGTAACCTGCCTCCAGAGAATTCCAGATATGAGCCAGTGGCTGTTGAAAGTAACACTACAGCTCAACTTCAAACACAAATAAAAGTTCTTCCATTTCACTGTGTTTACACAACACGGGAGTTATGTGAATAGGCTCTTTTACACAGTCAGAACAGACGGTGAACAATTTTTACATTTAAGGGGCAAATTGAAGCAGCATGACAGTTATGAATTCTGCCGTGAGGCAAGGGCACAGTGTGCCAGTTGACAGGGTTATGTCCTTTCCATGGGCCCTGTTCAGCCATTAGGATCTGGACTGTCTGAATGAGCTCCCGTCGGTACTGTCTCTTTCGTATGTGTCCCCGTTTTCTCTTCCTGCTCTGGGTCCCAAAATGCTCAACACTCCTGCCACCTTGGTTCTCCAGGTCGGACTGCGTGGACATACTGACCCAGTGCGGGGACCGCAAGAGGTTCCACGAGGGACAGACCCCAGAGCGCATCTGTGACCTGCTGTCCCCCACCGATGACCCCGAGCGCTGCATTCCTCTAGAGAGATACCTGAGTAAGTGCACACACACACACACACACACACACGCACAAATGTCAAGTGAATGTTGCCTCTGAGCTTACTTGGCAAGGTGGTGCTCTGCCAGTTCTCTGGGCTTTTCTCCTTAAGGACTGGTTTTAGGGTCTCTTTTTCTCGTTGACAGGCCCCAGTTCCTTGGGAAACATCATTGAAGAGGTGATTCACCCTTGCAACCCTAACCCATGTCCTAGCAACCACCTGTGTGAGGTCAACAGAAAGGGTTGTCAACCTGGCCAGGACTGCCTGCCACACTTCTGTGTGCCAGGTACTGTACCATCACATACCTATAGGGGGAATTAAACTCACCATTGATTAATATCTTTAGTCTTTATGTGTATCATGCATGGATATAGACCTGTACCTGAAGGAAAACAGGGCTAGCCTTGTTTGGGAAACCTGATACCCTGTCTAGACTGCCCGTGCTTGTCTGAGTGTAATGTGTGCATGACCGGGTGTCGGCGCAGGCTGTAAGCTGGGGGAGGCCTCGGAGTTCCTGGTCAACATGGACGCCCTGATCCAGGTGCCCGTGCGCAATGGCCAGGTGGGCTGCTACGAGGTGTGCACCTGCGGGCAGAGCGGGCGTCTGGAGAACTGCGTGGAGATGCCCTGCATTGACACCTCCAAGACCTGCATCATTGGAGGCCAAAGAAAAAGTGCGTACTAACCCCCCCCCCCCCCCCACCCCAAACATGATTTTGTAATGGTAACATGGCACAGTGGACAAGGTAGCACAATAGAGTAATTAGGTTCTCCAGTCTGGAATTCAAAGGATAGTGCAGCCAAAGCTATCTTGAACTTCAGGAATAGTTTTGTTCTTCTGAGACACTGCTTTAAGCATTTTCTGTTATCTTGGCAGTATGTGAACTTGATTTAAGAAACTGAGCATCGCCTGGGAAAATTGGATCAGGATCCTTGCCAGACGCATGTCAGTCGTCTCTGCTGGATATGCATTAGAAACAAGAACATTCTGGAACTCCTGCCAAGACTTTTTCGTTTCCTCTTCGTTGCAAGTATTTTCTTACAAGGGAACAGCTTTTTAAAAGGACTTTGTGGAGAACACTCAGAGCAGCAGCTTATGAGGAGTTTCATGTGATGCGCTTTTTAAAAATCTTAACCTAAAGTGGTCAACAAGAATCATTTGAGGCTAACACTGCTCTGTTTTAACATTCCCAAACTATCTTTGGTGTTTTGTGTCCCGGCTTTGGGTGACAAGTTTCGTCTGGAGCCGGTACAGACCGAACACTGACCCTGTCCTCATCATTTATGAGAATTTTGTACACAAAAGCTAAATTTAAAACAAAAAATAAGGTAACCGCAGGCTGGCATTTCCTTCCTGTGGTGTCTTTGCGGTACACCCTAAATGTCCGTGCCCTGACTTAAAAGGACCGAGCTGCCCCCTCTGCTTGTTTAAGGCTGCCATGTGTGCACTACAGCGAGGGAGGAATTCGGCACAGAGTAACCACACTCAGCCATGTTTCACCACCACCCAACACCACTCAGTTACAGTGCCACCTAGTGGTCAAACACCATAGCTCAATTTCCCTGAAAACCAGACGATTGTGGGGAAGGGTTCATTTTCATTTTCAGTGAATGCCTGTTTCTGATATTCTTTCGGTGAATAATCAATGAATGTTTGTCTTGATTTGACGTGCTTTTAGTCCACATTGCTTGAACCATTTTGTTTTCCTGATGTTTCATTGTCCAAGGTAGTAAGAGGCTTTTGATGTATTTGATACAGATGTGCGGTGCAAGGCGAGTCAGTGATTGGGTATTTATTCCAGGCCTACCGAGCGAAGAGAGACCGTAACAGTTACAATAGTTTGCACTTTAATAGTAATCTGCAGATTAACTGCAGAAATGGTGTTGCTTGGGCATTGATAGGTCAAATTGCGCAGTCGCGTTTTGGTGGATGGCCCAACTGAATCCACTGTTTTTTGTCTTCATCCCAGATCATGGGACGTCCTTCAAGGTGGACTGCAACCCCTGCTCCTGCTTTGCGGGGGAGACGATCTGCTCCACCCGCCAGTGCCTGAGTGTGGACAGCTCCGAGGATGACCCCAGGCGTTTTACAGGTGGGGGGTGTGGCCGTTGAAGAAGACGTCCGTCATTCTGCCCTGCCATGATTTTCACTTCTTGCATGCCGTAGAGTATTTACGTTGCAGTGAACATTAGCTCAAGGGTTATGGAGTGAAGTCATTTTTTTAAAAGCTGAATTAAAACCTCTTACCTCCGTTTTCCAAGTGTGTGTTGCCACGAGACAGCGCTTACTCCACTAGCGAGTAAAAGGCAGATCATTCTCTGTCACGTTGTCACATTCTTGGTTTGTGTCGCACTCTGTCTGCAGGGAGTGCTGTTCTCTATAATTCCAGATTCTGCCTTTGCCCCCCCCCCCCCCCCCCCCGCTGTAGGTCTCCCCTGTGGCTGTCCGGACCAGTTTGTGCCCGTGTGCGCCCACAACGGGCGCACCTACCCCAGCGCCTGCGTGGCCCGCTGCGTGGGCCTGCACGACAATCAGTTCGAGTTCGGCTCCTGCCGAAGCAGCGACCCCTGCTCCCCCAACCCCTGCCAAAAAAATCAAAGGTAAGAGGCGTGAGTGGGGGGTTCCAGGACCCTTGTCTCACTGGGGTCGGGGTCAGGGTGATCCCCGGTTTTTCTCTCCCCCCCACACACACCTCCTCCAGCTGTGCAGGCCTGGCTGGGACCACGGTGTTTGTTCAGGTGCTGCATGGCCACGCTCTCTCAGATGGCTTGCGCTAATTGAACCCCCGCACAGCGGAGCGAGGGTCTGTTGTTCTAACCTTCCTCCGGATTCCTCTGTGATGCAGTGCCTTCGCTGAGCCCTCTGAGCCAGTTTGCCTCCGCGGATCATTTGTCTTGAGCGACATTATGTCACCAGCCTAATAGGGAGCGTCTTGGCTTCCTCACCCACGGCGTGCGCACAAGCATATGGCCCATCTGGCAATGAAAGCCGCGTCCGACCCACGGTCGGTGCTCGTTCCCCCGCGTCTGTGGAAAGGATGTTAGCGCAGCATCATCATGACAGCAATCTATCTCTTTAATGCCGAGTACCAAACAAAGGGGGCAGCGGGTGCCATTTACAAAGTCTTTGACTCTCTGACTGTGCGGGAACTAAATCCAGCAAACTTCTACTCATACCGCGAAAGCCGCTCAAACAGCCCTGCTTCAAACCCAATAAAAATTCATGCGCCAGTACCCCTCTGTTGAGTCTATACGACTTTAAATGAAGCAATAGAACTGCCACACTTTATTTCGCTGTTCTGCTACAGAGGATAATGGCTTTTGGCACTGATAGTTTGTAACATATTACAAAGCACATTTCATAACCTCTCCCTTGGTGGGGCGTTTGAAGAGAGGGACTTGGTGTGCTCTCCCCAGCGTTTTGTTATTTCATAAACAAGATTGTGAAAAGCAAATTCTTTCGTTTGATACCTGATTGGTGCTGTATGGAGCCGCCGCTGGGTCCTGAGGTATGCTGAAAGGCAGGCAGGTTGCTGTTGGGTGGGGCCTCTGGCTGGGTGTGCGTTGGAGAAGAGAGCACTGCTAAAGTCCGGTTACAGCAGGGCTCTGAACGGCATTTTACGAACGGCCTTTTCATACAGTACTGATTGATTCCAATTCACTCAATCCATGATGAAAATTAGAGGGAGAACTGCTCTGTGCTTTGATGCATTCACCCCCCCCCCTCCTTTGCTTTTACCTTTACTTACAAAAACAGGTGTATTTCACTGGGTTAAAAAATACAATACCATTCCACAGGCCTTCTACACGGCACCTGCTGTTGCCGTGTGACTTTTTTCTTTCTGCGTGATTGGCCAGTTGGGTGCCATTTGTGCATCGTTGGCTGGGCAATTTTTACCTTTTAAGGCATCCATTGGTAACCTAGTGTACTAGCCTAAGGAGCCATCTGAAAACTGCATGTGCTGTGTGATTATGGTATGGGAACACAATGGGATAATTGCTGCTGTCACAGATTAGTTTTTGCAGATATGTGAGATATGTATCAAACCCTGCAGTATATGGTACATGTGTGCTTTTCGAGGTGTTGCTGGCAGGAAGGGAAAAGGTGTGACCAATTGAAATAAATGGATTTTGTGAAGAAGCTGGCTGATGCTTATTGTAATTTTTTACAGAAGGTTTTTTTCACAAAAAAAAAATTATTTATTATAAGATTATATTTAAATAAATGATTTATTTAAAATAGGTTAAACAAGTAAAGATATAAAACGGTTAATACAAGGACTAAAATCATTTACAGCAAAGACTAAAAACTGTTTTTCAGAATGCATTCTTTCAAGGGGTTGAGAGGAGGTTGATCTCCTATAGACAGTCCTCCCCTGAGGTTCTGAGTGTTGAAGCTGTGGGAAGGTCTATTGGCACTTTCATAAATGACACACCAGGTTTTATTTCACAGTGGTAGGAGTTGGAATGTTGCATAATGAAGAGCGCAACACTACATTAACAGTTCCTTAAACACAACCTGGGACACACTGCGTGCCTTAATTGATTTACCCATTTAATCAGTTACAGTGCAGCGAAGCACTAAGTGAAAACAACTGGCTCAAGGCAAACAAGTTATCTGCGCTGCATCAGATATCTGCCTTTGTGTGTGTGTGTGTGTGTGTGAGTGTGTGTGTGTGTGTGAGTGTGTGTGTGTGAGTGTGTGAGTGTGTGTGTGTGTGTATAACTCTCTCTCTCTCTCTGTGCTGGGAGTGTGTCTGAGTATCAGTGTTTATAATTGTGTGGTCAGGGTGGGAAGGTTGTGGGAAGAGCACAGGTCACCTGTGACACGAGTCGCCTGTAACGCGCGGCGCCGATCTCGTTTCAGATGTATACCAAACCGCAGAGTGTGCCTGACCGACACCAACGAATTCCCCTGCAAGCAGTACGAGTGCGTGGGCCGGCTGCCCAGCTGCGACAAAACCCAGCTGGACCCAGCGTGCGACACAGCCAACATGGAGTACTCCAACCTCTGCCTGCTCTACCAAAGAGGGAAGACCCTGGCCTACATGGGGCACTGCCAGGTACGGCGGCGCGGCCTCCTGTTGCGCATGTGACGCCGGCTGGTAGCGGGGTTGAGGGCGCTGATGTTTTTTGCTGGTGGCTGGGCTGGAATGAGACAGAGGGGGAGTGCCTTGCAAGCTTCCTGTTTGTGCTCGGCTCTCTGTCTTCAGTAAGAACCTCGTATGGAATGGCTTTGATTCTGCGCACTGTGGGCTGTGGAGGCCTGGCTGATGCATTGTCGGCATGCGAATATGCTAACAGTCAGACCGCGAAAACCGAAAACAGGCACACTAACCTCCCGGTGCAGCGGTACTGTGCTGTCGCACGGTTTGTACAGTGAGGAGGGTTTATTTAAACCAGCCAGTGCAGATTTCAGCTGATACTGCTCCCTGGCAAGGTGTGTGTGCGTGTGTATGTGAGAGGCTGCGACACCACAGTAGAGAAGAGGCTTCAGTTTTGTCGTTTAACCCTCAACTGTAAACCGGAGCATTTGGAGGTGCGTCGGCAGGGCACAGGCCCTTCAGGTTCAGCGTTTCGCTCAGACAGACGAAAGGGAGCCCTGTGTCATACATGAGCGTGCCTGTCCCTGCTGGGGATGAATGAAGAGGGAGAGAGGGGGCTGCTGAATGATCCTGTGCGTGAGAACGCGTCCAGCTGTGGCATCACGCTGATCTCACCCAGAGGTGTCAGAGAGGAGCCGCTCTCTGCTGTCAGTCACTGCGCGCACGCCCCGGGCCACAGTCACATAAACACCCATAACCACACGGTGCAAGCGCGCACACAGCAGTCCTGAATGAACCGCGTTAAAAAAAAAGTAACAGGAATGAGGTGTTAGTTATTAATAGAAGAGCAAACAAGGAAGTTCAGGGTATACGCTCTTCAAAGCTCACCCTCTAAGGAGAAAATGTCTGGGGAGTAGTGCTAACGCATGCCACTCACTTTCGCGCAGTTGCACACCACTCCCCAACCATTCACTTCTCAGCAGTGTGAATCCGCCTGTTTCTACATGCTCTGCTTGTGTGTACACATATGCTTTGGCACTTTTACCCCTTAGTTGTTGATAGACATTTGGCATGCCATGGGAAGCTATTTCATAGCTTGAGGGCGCAGGTATCATTATGTGTTAAATGGCTGTTAATTGACATTGCAGTCATGTATTGCAACTAGGTTGAATTTAATCTCCCATCTGAAAACAAACACCACAATCATGGTGAGAGTGACAGATGTTCTAGATTTAGTTTGTGCACGTGTGTGTGTGTGTGTGTGTGTGTGTGTGTGTGTGTGTGTGTGTATGTGTGTGTGTGCCTGCATGCGTGCATGTGTGTGTGTGTGTGTGCATGTGTCTGTGTGTGTCTAGAGGGTGCTATATTATTTATTTGCTGCGGAAATACACTTATTGTAGGCATTTTACATAGCTTACATTTTACCACAGTATTCATTTATGCAGGTGAATGTTATCTGTCGCAGTCCATGTTAAGGACCTAATTTAACAGCGTATTATCAGTGCTCCACTCAAGCACATGTGCGTGTGTGTGCATGTGTTCATCTGTGCATGGAGTTTCCATCCTGCTGCTCATCCAAAGCGTTTCACATTTTCCCGTGTGCCTCGGCCTTCCCCGTGGAGGTTTGCTGTGTCTAGCGGGGACTGCATTGACATCCCTGTGACAGCCTGGCATGACATTGCACTCAAAACGCAACAGCACTCATCATCCGAGCCCAGCCACCCCAGCCCACCGGCATCAAGGGACGCCGGCTCCAATTAGCCGCCCGTCACCTGGCACTCTGCCTGCTCTTGTGCCACTTTGCTTTGCTCTGTTTCTGGTCTCTCCATTCTTTTTTCTTGTAACCTGTTTTATGTCTCTCTCTTTCTCTGTCTTTCTCTCTCTCTCCCCCTCCCCTCCCCCCTCCTGACGGCTCCCAGACGCTGACCTCTCTGCTCCTCTCTCCACTCTCGCTCCTCTGTCTTTCCTCTGTCGCCCCCCTGTCCCCGTGGAGCGAGCTCTCTTGCTGCGCTCCGCTAAATGGACAGACGGACTGACCCCCCCCCAGCCCGTAGGTATCCCCTGGGTCTCTGCAATACACAGGAAATGTTGTATGCGCATCCTGTTTTTTTTTTCCTGGGTGCTGGGTAGAAAGAAGTATTCGAGGAAAAAAAATGAATGTGTCCACACACTGTCTGTTCCCTGAAACAACACATTTTCCATCCAAGGAGGTTCTTTGTTAGGACAAGTTCCTAACAGAAACCCGCTGAATAGGTTTGACATACCTGAAGAAAATCATTTGAACCACCTTGGATCGAGACGCTGGTCCTGTCTATACCTCAAAACTAAATTGCTTTCAGGAGCAGACAGCAAGGACATTTTGTTCTTGTCAAAATGTTATCCCCTGGGTCCTAAATGTTGGATTTTTACTGCCTGAAATGCCTTCTCTTCCCCATGGCTTCAGGGGGCTAAATGCATTGTTGGTTGAACCTCAGATCACCAATCCAGTTTGTACCATTCCCTGTTTTCCCCTCTCTAGGCACTGAATTGTGTATGCACCTTGTGTTTGCTGAACAAGTATGCAGTATGTATGTACACATGCCTGACTTAAAACAGCGGCAGTCTGAGTGTAATACTGCTGAATTTTGTAATTGATTTTTTCGAGCTTGCTGAAGTATCCCCTCTCCAAGGTGGAGTGTATATGTTTGGAGTAGTGTTGTTAGCATTTAAGCGCTGCGGGATCGTATTCCCTTCTGCTGGTTTAGCTCTGCTGATGGCGCTCCACTCCACTTCTCTGGAGAGGCGTCTAATGGGAAATAGCTGGAATGGGTGGCCCACTTAAAGGTGATCACTCATTAGAAACTCCTCTCACTGTAGCGTCAGGTTACCTAACGAAGAGCCGTGCGATCAGGCTGTGTGCACTGAAGTAAGCGATTGTCATGGTCCAGTTTAACTCTTAAAGAGGCGAGCATGAGTGGATATGTTGGGGACTGTATCACAGGCTTCAGTGGGGTGGCGAACACCAAGCCTCCACCAAAACACAGATCTGTAACTCAGGGGTGTGTGTGTCTGTCTGTCTGTGTGTGCGTACGTGTGTGTGTGTGTTTTATCTGTAGGACGCCTGCAGGAGGCCTAAGCCTGTGTGTGGACACAATGGGGAGACCTACAGCACGGTGTGCGCCGCCTACTCTGACCGGGTGGCAGTGGACTACCCCGGGCGGTGCCACGCTGTAGGGGCGGTGTCGGAGTACACCTCCGATTCGGGCTGCAACGCCATCCACTGCCCTCCCCTCTCCACCAAGGGCTGCAACCCCGTCACTCCGCCGGGTGAGTAGGGCCGCCTACTCCCAACCCACGCTGAAACTCCCGCGTCCCCTTCGCCAGGCTTGAGTTCGCTTTTAAAACCCGTAGCCAGCTTCACTCCATCATATCCACTCCAAACCAGTTCAGCTTCAGTTCCATTTTCTTTCAGTGTGGTATATCATGCTACAGTTCTACCAAACTATGATGCAGACATTTTAGTTAGTTCCTAGGAGGAACATTAACTAGTGGCAATTGCTACTTCAGGGCAACAATAAACAGTAGTAACATAAATATGCATAGAAAATAGTGTAGAACCAAGTTGCAACATACAGGCATCATTTATGGTCTATGGTTGGGCTTAATTTAAAAGTTTCTTCGGAGCCCCCTCTTAGTTTCTCAGAAATGAAGGAGGACAGGGAGGTTCTCAAAGCCTCTCTCGCTCACATACAGTTCTGTCAGTCTGAACACCTGCTCAATAAACCCCTCACTGTGTTCCTTTCAAATGTTCTGTGCCTCTAATCAACACAAGATTCCAGTTTATTTTGATAGCGCGCTGACACCCTACAACCACCAGGGGGTGTTCCAAACTGAATTGTTTGTTTAGAGCATTGTGTCAATGATGTAACTTTGTTCTGCATCGCGACAAAACCACCTGAGCACTGTGGACTGTACCAATTGTTCTGCAGTACCAGGTGTTTACTTTTGCTGAGGTGTGCATTGAATAAGGTGTGTCAGAATGCTGCTGAATTAAATACTTCAATGATTTGTGAGGAAACAGCATATACAGTAATAGCATTTACCTGTAAGGGCTGAGTTTTGGGTTTGTGTAAGATTTGTGAAAGGTTTTGAAATGTAGCTGTCTGTCTGTGTGTGTGTGTGTGTGTGTGAGTGTGTGTGTAATTAATGCTTGTTGTATGACTGGTGTGGTGGTTGGACGTGCACCACGTTTGATGTGAATGGTTACATGAACACTGATAGCTCTGTGTCCTTGTAGGAGCCTGCTGTCCGCTCTGTGCAGGAATGCTGCAGATACTATGGAACAAGGACCAGATGAACACCTTTGCCAGGGTGATTTAACTGCTCTCTCTCTCTCCTTTTTTGTGTCTCTCCTGCTTTGTTTCTCTCTGCAGGCTTGGGCAATGAGGACTTTGAGATTGTACAGCGTAGATTGTACAGTGTGTATGTCTGTCTGTAAGGCAGTAAGTGTGTACGGTGCTGTTTACCTTATATGAGCAAGGAATTTTAGACTGAAGGGGTTATGCTTTTCCATCATTAAAACTGTGGCTGTGTCTGGTTAGCTATTGTTCAAAGTTGACTTTGTAATAAGACTGACATACTGTATGCTGTAGTCCTGAATGAGTCTGTGAAAGAATGGATGGGTTAATCAATCAACTTTGCTCTGTGCATGTCATGCTAAGTAACCAGCCTAATATTTATTGCAGTTACTTTTTTACAGAAATAAGTACTACTTTATGTTTCAGTGAACTAGTTGGATCTTTTTCTGCATTTGCATTGATAGAAGACCGCAAATAGGAAGTATGATTCTTCTATTCCTGGTGGAGTGCAGAGAGAATGTGTAGAAGTATAAAGATTTGCGCGCCAGGAATTATTGACTGACAGTGAGCAGATCACTAAACCAAAGGGCAAAGGACCAACTCAGGGTGTTGATTCAGTGAGAATGAATTGCGCTGATGGTATCACATTTAAAGTGGATTAACTGTAAAGCCTCAATCAGTTAAATAATTCTTACAGTAATCCCCCCACCAATCTCACTATAAGCAAAAGCACACCCCTCTAAGAATCGGTAAGCCGTGTGTTAAGTCTAGGAAATGACCAGTAAATTGAGAGCTAATTTTAAAGCGTGTTTCCACCGCTGTTGTTGACGTGAGGCTGCTCTCTTTGCAGTTGAATCACAATCAGCCGGTGACGGTCCACGACATCCTGCGGATCCTGCGACTGCACATCTCCGTGCCCCAGTGCGACATATTCGGCTATCTGAGCATCGACTCTGAGATAGTTGTCCTCGTCGTACCTGTGGACCAGCAGCCCACACCTCTGCAGGTGTGGCATACCACCGTTCACACTGTTCCACTGCAGGGTTATCACTGTTCAGGGTGCTGTACTGCAGGCACAGCATCTTGCTGTTCACACTGCTGTACTGCACAAATATCACTGTTCAAATATTACACTATACTGAAGGAATATCACTGTTCCCGCTGTCTCACTGAGGGTACGGCCCTGATCCCACTGTCTCACTGAGGATATGGAGCGGTTTCCACTGTCTCACTGTGGGTACAGCTCTAATGCCACCTGTTCCCACTCATTCTGTACAAGTAAAGCAAAGTTTTGACTGGCCTGCTGGTGCAGCACATAAATGTTCCCAGGTCCATTCCAGGTGCAGCATTATAAGTTGCTGCACCTCACAGTCCACTGCAGGCACAGCTCAATTATAGCACTGAACCTTCACTTACACTGAGTCCACAGCAGGTGCACCCTCTTGACTGTCTCCTCTGTAGAGGCAAAGATTGATCAAAGGCCCATTATTGACTTAGTCTTTATCTCAGAGTAGAGCATCCTACTCAGGCAGCCCCTCAGCTGCGAATGCCCCCCCCCCACCCCCAGCACACTGGTATTACACATCTCTCCCTGCACAGCACACTGTACACTATTGACAACACGCTCGTGCTTATAGGCCACGTTTCCCAGAGATATCCAGAGGGAGGGTTTAGACTCTCGCACAGGGTTTCAGACGAAGGCTGAGCTTTCTAGCCGTACTTAAGTCATCGACGTGTGTAGACATTCTTAGCATGTGAGACGGCGCTCACAGTTAAATGTGTGTGTCTAATCGAATTGAGGGCAGAGCCGGTTAGCAAACAAGCTGTGATAAGTGGTGCGCTGGCTGGAAGAGGTGAGAGTATGGAGCGCAGGGAGCAGGGCTCCCGACGGAGCTCCAGCATGGAGCCCTGGAGCCCCCTGAACGCTGCATTTCACTTTCCTGGGCCACTTTTCAGCAAACGGGGGGGGGGGGGGGGGCGGAAGGGGGGACAGGGCCAGGAGGACGGTAGAGCCGAAACGCGTCAGCATGTATTTTTAGATCCTTAAAGAGTGCCTGCAGCTGCTCCTTCTGTAACACTTCACTGATAGGACTCTTGATGTGTAAGTCAGTCATGTGGCGAAACTGCAGTGTCACTTGAGGTTAAGTGCATGGTCGATATCCCTGTAGGGCTGGGGTGGCTCGATCTAGCCTTCTCCAGGCACCCCCTCACCCGAAACTCACAAGAGCCCTCACTCAGAAGCAGTCCTGTCATTAGCTTTGTCATCTCACATTAGTTGGTGCATGATGATGTAACAATAGACAGTCGTTTTCAGGTCGGCTGGAACTACTCACTCCTGACCTGTTAAGCACATCTGTCTCTGCCATGTAATGTGTCCCAGCCATTTGACTGAATAAATAACACGCACGTGTCTCCTGCTCCAGATCGAGGCCTGTAGCAAAGAAGCAGAGAAGATCGACTCGCTGATCAACTACGGCAGCCCCACGCTGGTGTCCCATGTCCCCCTGTCCGCGTTCCTCACCTCCGAGGTGAAGATCTCCACCCTCAGCTCAGCCGGACACCCCGCCGCCACATCCCTGTCTCTCCACCTGCTCCTCGTCCTCCTTGTAATCGCCGTGGGCATCGGGGCTTCGTAGGCGTTCCTCCCCAGCCCGCCACAGGAACCTGCCTCCAACCTCGCACAGTCGCCGCGTCCGACAGGAAGCTTTCCCTCCGCCGCCGTGACAATCACGATCGCACCCAATGGGATTACTATCTGCTAAACTAAAAGAGAAGGCTGGAGTTAATAGTAGCTGCTAAAACACCGCATGTCACCTTTTTCACTGCTCTTACATTGAAGGGGAAGTAACCATACGGTTGTCTTTTTGTTCCATCTAGTTGTCTTTTTTTTTTTTTGAAGCTGCAATGGTGTAGCACTTTGACAGCAGGGGAGAGGCCAGGTGGCTGGATATCTCTGAGGAAAAAGTCAGGCCTTGTATAAGACAGGTGCTCTCTCCAACCGTGACATTTGTCCAAGTCTCAAAGGCCCAATTATTTTCCATCACGTCTCCAGGTTTTTACACATGTCTTGTTGTAAATAAGAAAGGCTTGGAGTCAACGAGATGAAACTGGAAAGCCGACACGTGACATATTACAATCCATAAGCTCAAAGACAAAAAAAAGGGATTAATATTGTTCCTATGTATAGATAATCATCAATTGTTTTTTTTTCTCTCTCTGAAATGAAGAATAATAGCCATGTTAATGAAAATGACAATCATTGCTTATCCACGTGTGGGTAATTATGACAATACACCTCGCTTAAAGTATATACGGAATTCATATATAAAGTAATGCAATAATTTTATAATGTTGATAAGAATCCTGAGGTGTTCTATTTTGAAATTTAAAAAGGAGGGGGGGGGTTACACATGTGCCATTTTAAATGTTATTATTCTTGCATGATGACAATTATGAAGTGTTTTACTCCAGAATGTATTGTGATGCGTCTCTTGTTGCGTTTGGTTTTGTGTTGTGTGTATGCATATGCTCCCTATGCCACATGAAGTGTTTTCCATTGGTTCAGTATTACTGTGCTAGGCAGCTTTGTAGTATTACGCCCTCGCCTCAAGGGGGGGCTCTCCTCTCTGTTTGTCCCTCTGTCTTTACGCTGTGTTTTTATTTTCCTTATCAAAGTAAATGTGATCATATTGCCAATGTGTAGAGCGTATATAAAGATAGGCACTTAAAGTGTAACTTTAAACATCTGTTTATTTCGTCTCGGCACCAACCAGTGCTTGCGCTGAGTAATGTGTTAAAATGCCAACAAATTGCATATTTTATTAAATATAAATTCCAACTCTGTGAAGGAGGGGGCTCTGTGGTGTCGTATTTGCTCAGCGTGTGTGTTGATACTGCAGCAGTGGAAGATTTGTGTGTGTCTTCGCGGTACATAGGCCACTATTTCTGTAATCCTGATATTTCAGTGTTGATAAGGGTATAGGATGCTGGGTGCACAGAGACAGCACTTAGCTTGCGGCAAAGGACAGGGAGTCAGATACAGCTGTGTCATTCACTTGAGTGACTTTAACAGAAGACACCTTGTGAAAGCTGAGAGAAGAGCTGAAAAGTGTTGAACGCAAGGACCAAAGCAGGCAGCCAGCCATCCACCAACTCTAAGAGATGTGAAGGGTCTTGAGTAATCCCAAAATGATAAATAATATTGTAGAGCTAAGAAAATGTTGTAAATTGCTTGTTTTTTGATTGAATACAAACTGGCATCAAGTTTTTTTTTTCAAAAATTCAATAGCAGATGGTATATTTGATAATTAGCTCAAGGCTTATTTTCTGAAGAGAAATGCAGCAGTCTTTAACACAGACATTATATATTTCACTTGGAGGGAGTCTGAGCTATCGCTGTTTTCTTGAGTTTTCATGATGTTTGAAGACCCTGACCTGTACATCTGTGAGAAAGTTTGATCCCCCTCGCCACACTCTATGCGCTATTACAACCTGTAACCACAAGGTGGCAGTAGGAGCTTACATGTGTGCGCTAAGTGCAGGATAGCTGGTCCGTGGAAGCTGTTTTGACCTGTAATGCAGGCGGCTTCCAAACAGTTTCCCCCAGGGTGGGCTGTGAGTGAGCTTGCCTGCTTCTGAACCTCCCTCCTAGGGAGTTTCTGATGTACAAGCTACATGCAGGAAAAAAAAGACAAATGCTCTGCGTCTGCTGAAACCTCCCTGGCTCCCTTTTGATCTACTCATGATTTACAGACTTGGATTCACCTGTGCTTTTGTCCAGTAATTAATGATCCTGACAAAAACGGAGCCTCCGAACCCTTCGTACTCTGATGCACGATCCAGAGCGCTTCAGTCGGTGTGGTTGATCGCATTGGTCCCCACAAAAAATGAAACGTTTGCTCCTGGGCCTGGTGATGCTGACACATAATGGCTCCCTGGCAAGGAAGTCATGTGCAGCAGATTCAGGAAATTAAAGGCCTGTCTGCATTTCCCAGAATCCGAAATCCTTGTAAGAACAGAATCCTCCCTAATCCTTTCAAAGTAAAAATGCACGTGAAACTCATGTTGTACAGCGCTGAGGATGCCAAACGGCACACCTGACCTTTCCAGCTATCTGATTCTTAAAGTACATTAAAAGAACGGGCAAAGTCGCTTCAACTGCCTGAAGGGAGGCTGATCGTACTGGTTTAGTAGTCCATCGAAGCGCAACAAAAAGGAAAAAAAAAACTTGTGAAAACACAACAGTTCTGTCATACCACTGTTATTTTTTGACACCAATGACCCCACTTACGATGCTTTGAGTTGCGGCAGAACGGCGCCATTTCATCCTTCCATTGTGCCATTGTTCCTGCGAAGGCCACACTGGCTCGTCTGAGTGTTCCATTAGCTTGGCTTGCCATTCTCGCAGATTGGCTGTTTACAAACCTTTTTTAATGGGACACGTTGCCTCTATAGCCCTCAAAGCAAAGGAGAGTAGTGAGAAATGAACATGCCGGCTTGCAATGACTGATGCAATGAATAGGTAATTTAGCAAGTACAACTGAAGTGCAAGCAATAACAATGCCTCTAATCTTGGAACTAGACTTTGTGTTGTGAGAGCACATTAATAGTGTTGTTGTTCAAGGTACTTGGACATTTTCTTTGACAAACCTTTTCAGCAATGTCCCTTGAGTGTGCGACCACAACAACAGTTGGACCCATTTGACCTAAACAGCAAATAACATTCCCTTTCAGTGCTGGGTCTCTAAAATTTTCCTCTGCCAGCTCCAACCCACAAACAGATACAAGTACGCTGCAGGAATTTAGAACTTCAAGCTACTAAACATTTTGATACTACCAGGGGTGTGGTGTGAGCTGTTTTTCAGACTCCAGAGTTTGACTGAGAACACAAACATCTTGGAGCACAGGTTGCAGGTTATGGACACAAAGGCAACATTCTCCTCAGGTGTTAATGGGGTTTCGCCAGCTGTCCAATCAGGGAGATTCAGAGTTCCGCACGGAGCCATCTGTGCACCCTGCGTCCCCTCTCATTAGCGAACGGGGGGGTTGTGAAGTGCCGCAGATTAATATCTTCACCTGTCAGATGCCTGAGTGAGATCTAGCACCCGGCCGCTCAGCACACCTGGCTTCAGATTTTTAAAACGCTCCCCTCCCTCGGCAACAGCAGACATATTCCTCCACGCCGTCCCTCCCCTCGTGTTCTCTCCGATGTCCCGCCCATTGTAACACTCCCCCCTCCCATTACTCTCTCCTGACACCACCTGGTACACTCCCTATTGCCATGCATTGTACTTCCTCTCTGTCATTGTCACCCTAAAAAAAAATCATCACCCATTTTGCCCATAAGCCCGCCTATCACGATCCACCAGCACCACCTTCATAAACCCCAGATCATGCCCACACGCTCACACGCACACGCGCTCACACACACGCTCACACACACACAGCTCATCCCACGCTGCTGGTCTGTATGTTTAGCTGCTGTCTCAGCCACTGTGGCATTCTATTCTTGCTCTCCGTGGCTCGCCCAAGGACACACCGGAGTCTTTCAGTCCAAGAACAACCAACGAGAACACTCCCAGAGGCTTATTAAATGGGACTCATTTGTGACTCTTTAGTGCCACTGAGAATGCTTGCTGATATATGATTGAACATTAATAGCTTGCACCCTGTTCACGGCATATGAGGGATGAATTGGATAAAAATTGTCACACCAGGGTGCAGTATGTCTATGGATGGCTTTTGCATGATAACATGGTGGTGAGCTGGGTTCACCAAACCAAAAGCAGCAGAAACCCACTGGAGGTCAAGTGCAAGACTGTTTTACATTGCCTTCAAGCATAATTAAATCAAATTCTGGAGACCATCCAGTCTAAAAGGATGTTTCCTACATGTGCTCATTTCCCCATTGGTTCAAAGCTGCTGCAGTCAGGACATGATACTGTTAAACCCTGTCGAAAAAACAGTCCAGCACACTGTCTTCCCAGGATCTGTGTGTCCCTTGTGAAATGATAAATAATTGCACTAAGTCTGATGCAGTTGACATGACAAATTGTCAACAGTGGAGCTCCAGAATCAAATACTGTGCAAAAATAGACCAGTATTCTTGTACAAATCAGGAGTATTGTGAAATCAAAAGGCAAAGAAAAATGCTACACAGGCTTCTTTTCAAAACCTCAACACAAAGGGTTTCTTGAAGCGTTGAGGGACGATTATGATATAAAGACTGAATAATACGACTTTGCCGAATTTTTTAGTAATGTTATCACCATCCATCTGATAGCAAGTAGAATATCTCCCTCTTCATCAGGGAGGCACTTTTCCAGTCCTAGAGCTCTGCTGTCTGATGTCGATTCTGCCTGGGCACCAGAATCAACGAATGAGTTGATTAATTGGATAATTGGTCGAGCTTGCCCGCACATTTAGGGGGTGGAGGGTGCAAAGAGACCTATATAACTACCTGGACTGCAGTCCTCGGAGACCAGAGTAGTACACCTCTTCTGTAGATGAATAACCCTACTCACTGCCAGTACAGTCATTTATAATGCAACCCAGCACTGTGTGTATCTGAGTAATTAGCGCTCAAGTGTGGATATCTTTTTGGTATATGCACCTTACTGAAAAATTACACAAAAGTGTGTTTTATTCCCATAGCATAAGGCATTCATATTTGCCCTACTTACTATATCTTTAACCACCATTACAATTTTGGACTGTGCAGGAATACAGAAATAGCATACACTATCTAAATGACTGTTGCACAGAAAAAAATTGATCTGGGCTGCCACGCTTTATACGACAAATAAATTATATGATTAGCATAAAGTGCTATTTCACTGCATCAACACATCATGCTGAAAACATCCACACATTCCCATCACAAATATTACAATCTGAAATGTTTTGGCCAATGATGGGATTTGAAGGTTAGAGGCAGGACGTTCCCCTGCGTCCAAAACTCCCATGTTCTCCTTCAAGTTTGGAAAACATTCAACCAAGATGGCTCCCAGCCGCTACCAGGAGATAAATATCGCCTAACATGAAAAACAAAGGCGTGCGCAGAATTATCGCGGCGCTGTCAGCGGCTTATGAAAGACCGTCAGTGAAATGGCAGATGTCGCCAGGCACATGCAATGCCTGGGGGCTTCATGTCCCTATCTTTCAGGACCTCTGACATGCAGTCTGTCTCAGTCTCCCAGTCCATTCATGTCTCTCGGAGACTGTGACAGAGAGATGGTGAAATGGCCGGGTTCCATACGGCTGACGGAAACTGTGGTGGGGATATGGACAAAGGCATACCGCCCCGAAATAGAATGCGAGATAATGCACCCAGCCATCCATAGCCTCTGTTGGAGCACCTCCACCAGCTCCTGGTCGCTCCTGGCCGACTCACAGCGCACGGCTCGCCTGACAGTGCTGCGAAACGCAGAGGATGCTGCGAAATCAAAAGAGCAGCATTCCACATTGATTCCCCCTCTTTGAGGGAAGTTTTACTGCAGTGCGCACAAAAAAAGAAAAAAACAGCGTTGAGGCCGACAGGCCCGGGATGGAGATCAAACAATGGACGGTCATCAATCTCTGCCACCGTCCGCGGGCTTGGGGGAAGGGAGTGGGGTCAGACGCCTTCTGCCTTGAACGAATCTACAGCACGAGCAGGAGGAACAGAAACGACAACTCACCCCCCCCCCCCCCCCCCTTGAAGCCTGTGCAAAAGTCATTATCTTTGAATAGAAACAATTTTATGTCTCTCAGCTTCTGCTCATGAAGCCACATGCACTGATCACTGTGCAATATGAAATTGGCTTTCTGCATATGGTAACTATGGCTTCTGAGTCTCATTCCAGCTTGCTTTTCTTGTGCATTCAGACCTTTGTACAAATAGCTCTGCAGCCTGAGCTGCTGTTAATCCTGTTTTATTTCATTTGCAGTTTATCAGGGGTCAAGATGCAGTATTTTTGATTGTCACCTCAAAATGCAACGGTTTTCTATTACCTTTTATAAAAGCGGGACGTGTCAGTTTGACGTCAGTATTTATTCCAGTATCTTGATTTAACAATGGCAATGAATGAAATGGAAATCTCCAGGGGCCAGAGGTCAATGGTTGAAGTCTGCCCAGCAACATGAACACCCCCACCAGTCTTCGGGGCTCAGGCTCAACAAAACTGATAACAAAGTTGTGTCTTTTGTACACAGATGACCAGCCCAATCTGTGACTGTTACTTAGCTACAATATGGTGGTTTTTTGATACAGAAAAAGCACAGACATGTTTTCCCTGACTCAAAAATATGTTCAAACTGTGGTTGTGTGGAGATTTTTTAAAACATATTAAATAAGCCATTCATATCAACGACAAAACAAAGCGTATTTTCTATTTTGACATAAAAATGTGAAAGTAATACTGCATGTAAGTGCGTATTTGTTACAGGGCCATGCCAAGCCAACGATACAGGCCTCCTTGATATAGAGCAACATGATACCGTTGTTCATTTACGACATCAGTTCTTACAGTCTTCTGACGCAAAAGATTACACAGTAGGCTACATGGTAAAGCGTGTCTTTGGATCGATTCTGACATGGTAATATGAATCAAAGCCAATGTGAATAAAAATGCACTGAACAGCTATTTTTTTAATAATGCTAAAAAATTACCTTGCTGGCCAGGCTAATTCTTAACCTGTCAGAAGAAGCTGCGCCATGAGATTCTATCAGTATGTCTGTAGCTACAGAATGTAAAGCTTCAAATGTTGTGGTTAAGCCATTTGCAAAACTAAAACTATTGTTAGCTTCAATGTATGACTAAAACACGAAATTAACAAAGGTTATGAATTGTAATTTTAAATCGCAGTTTCAGTTTTAACGTTTTTAAAAAAAAAAAAAAAAAATCAGTTTTTTTTTTTTTTTTTAACAATTTCATGTGTTAGCTGCGTGATTAATTTAGCTGCGGTTTACGTTTAGAAAAATAAGTTAATAATCACATTGTACGGATCTGACTGTCCCCCGCTTCCCTCAGCACATTTACGAATGTTTACCGAGGCTGCAGCCAGAGTGGGTCTGCTCAGTCTGGGCGGGGTGTGGTGGCGTTGCCAGCCAATCAGACGATTTTTTTTTTACCTCAAGCCAAAGACTAGAGAAGTTGTGAGACAGCTAGCTAGTCTGGAGTAAGTGTGAATCACAATGGATGCTGTACCCTGTTGTCTAGTGCTTGTGGTCCTGCTTTTTGGGACTGGGATACAGGAAACTGAAGGTAAGCGACCGGGACGGTCTTGGAATGGACATTTTGTACGTTGCCGCTGTGAAGTTTGATTTCGGATCGTCCGTTGCTGCTCTTTGTTTCAAGAAGCGTCTGCTCAAAGACTCTTTTCAAAGATGGCGCAGGTCAGAGAGAGCCGCGCTATGTGGAATCTTTATTGTTAACGATAACTAGCTGTCCGGCTACCTAAGGGAAAATCCCTTTGTGGAAAAAAGTGGGAGAAAGATCTAAAAGTCAGTTGCATCTAACGGTGCTTCTGAAAAGCCAGAGATCAGAAGAGGATCCTCAGCGCCCAAGTCATTCGCTGCCTGCTGTGCGCAAGTAGTGTCTGATTATTAGTCCCCGTTGAGTAGAAATGAAGTTGTCATCCTGTACGACTGATGAATTTTTGTTGTTATTGGCCTTGATGATTAGGGTGTACTGACACGCTGGACGCTACGGGACAAGTATGCACAGTGAAGCAGACATTGGCCTGCACATTTCTACCATGAGGCTGTTTTTATTAACCAACACTACTTAGTCCAGTTTGAATCGTTTGTTGTCCTGTGTGATTTTGCAGTTCTTCGTATGTTTATTTTCTATTCTCTTTTTACTTTGTTAAATTTACCTAATATACGCTGACTGTATGATTGGCAAGTGATTTCAGTGGTTTTCTTTCAAACTGCTTATTTTTCTAGTTTAGCCACTTTTAGTACATAGCTGGCTGGCTGGCTGGCTAGCAAATAGTTTACCGATTTGAGCTAGTAGTGCATAGTGAGTCTGGTAGCTAGCGAGCTTGCTACCTCAGTTTGATTGTCTAGATAGCTGGCTTCAGCGTGTGTTCAACTGTGTTATAACGTAAACTTGGCAGCTCGCTAGCTAATCCATAGGAAGCACAAAGCAGGATAGCCAGATAACGAGCTGTTTGTCTTTCAGCTGTAGCTTGCGAGTCAGACAAGTTACCTTAACTGCGAGGTCTTCGCGAAGAAGCTAGTCTGAGTTGTCCAGATAGAATAGGTGGACTAGTTAACAAGTTATTGGTATCACATGCCTACCGTAAATTGTGATAATTTAATAGCTAGCCTGATTGCCAGTCATCAACGGTCTTATCAAACGACTGAGGCTAGTGCATCTTTCATTAATAGCCAGCGTTAGCTATCTTCAATGTAGCTAGCTATTAATGTTAGCTAGCCAGTGGCTAGCAACGTGTGAGAATCCTCAACAAAAGAGGTTGGATATACACATCACTTGATCAGCTAGCGAGCTATCATAACAATACCAACGTTGCTACAACCAATTTCAGTTTTGGTCAGAAAAAAATGCTAGTTACCATGTTTCTGTGTTCGCTTGATTCGCTTATCATCAATGTGTGATAATGGCACCAAATGTTAATATATATCTATTCAAAACGCTGTTGTTTGCCAAAGCCCTTTGTGGATGTGCCATCTAACTTGTTCATTTTGCTGGCAAGGGCTGAGTGAGTAATTTTTTCTCCCCCAAACGTACATGGAGGTATTTAATTAGAGGTATGAAAAATCACAGTTATAGGATTATATATGGAAAAAGTAGCTGTTGGCTGGCTAGCTAGCTAATTGGTTTCCAGGATAGTGAAGGGGACTCATTTGGAACAGTGGTTACGTGCTGTCACTGGACGAATTAAAAGTAAATTAATATGTTGACTTTCAATGCGTGAAGCATTCCCTTGGAGCGGGGGCTTTTGAGTCGGAAACACGATTTACATGCACAGGCGACGTGGAACTGAAACGAAGCGGGGGGATTTGCATTAGAATGTGGCTGCTGAAATCAATACCCTGATGCTTAGAATCCAGCAGCACAGAAAACGGAGCACTGACTCAAATTGAAGGTGCTGGGCGTGTGCATGTTTTCCTGCATTAACCTAAGTAGCTTAACGTTAGCTAGTTGCTATCTGCAGCGCTTGATGTTTTAGCATATTTGATAGCCAGGGCTTGAAAAAATCTCATCCTCTCCCGAATGTCTTCGTTGGTATGCTTTAATGTTTGAGGGAATGCACATCTTCTTCCTATGGGATTGTCGAGATGTCATTATAGAACATGAGAATTGGACAGGATTCCATAAAGTGCAGTTGTTATGCATAGTATATTTATGTTCCGTTTGTGAGAGACCCCTGCAAGCTCACCCTGTCCCGTGACATTTGCGCAACACACGGATTTAATTCGGCATTTTGAAAAAAGGTAAATCTTGCAGATAACGCCAAGGAGGCGTGGATCACTTAACTGAGCCGGTTAAGGTTGACCCTTACCTTGAGCCACTCCTGTACATATAATCTGTTGGTGACTTTAACCCCTTTAGATGTGAAATTGTCCATTGGCCAACTGCTAATATGCGTGGCATTAGTATTATGGATTGTATATTTTCCCTTCTTAGATAACTAAACTGATTAAATAACGACATTGATTAATTCAGCTATAAACAACTGGACTGCAGTTAACCACAATTGTAACCTGCACTAGAATGCCACAAAATTAACGAAAGATCTAAATAAATGCATTTTTAAATTTTCTTTAGGAAATGAAACAAAGAAAGTATGTAGATTTAACATCCTTTTTGGCTTAGTCGGTGTAGATGCTTTACACCTGTGATACAGGCACATATGTCTCATAATAAATCAGTTTTGTTTCCTCATAATTTCCACACAATTGTTACTTAGACTTGCTGTAACCTGAGATATCAAGACCCCCCCCCCCCAAAAAAAAAAAAAAAACAGTGGATTAAAAAAGATGTTTGAAATAAATTTCATATATTTATAGAAAAAAATCAAGCCCCAATAAGAATAAACTGTTAACATCAAAATGGTCAAGCTTTCAACTGCTTGTGAAACGCAGTGTGGAAGATGTGTCAGGCTGTCCGAAACACAGAGGGGAAAAACTAATAGCACCAATTCTTGGTAGAAACACAAAGGCAGATACTTCTGTGTATTCTCTGTGTCTTATTATTATTTTATTTTTTTGCTTTTTACACAGTTTCTGGAAAGTATTAATATTGTATAATTGTGTGAAAGCTACAAGGCCATAGACATTCAGATGACAAGCCATGTTTGACTGAAACCTAGACAGTGCTTTTAAAAATTCAGGGGAATTTAGTGTAATTAACTTAAATGTTGTGGGAGTGAAAGCAACCAAGTCAGTTTTCTTCTGTCACCTCTGAGGTGCAAAGCCTGTCCAAGGCTTGCTGTGTGTCAGTCCACTGAGCCTGTCCCCCATCTTCAAGCCCTCCGTAAATGTACAATATCGGAAGCGGTTTCCGAAGACAACACTGCCTCGCGTTGACGTTTTAAGGCGTTTCCAGAAGGACTGTGAGACAGTTCCTCTGTCTGAACTTAGGGGTGTGTCTTTTTAAGAAACACGGCGATTGCCGAAACAGCCCAGCTTTGTCACGTTTTCGGGGGACGTTGTTGCTTCATTTGTACAGCGTCGCCAGATGAGGCCAGGCGTTTGCGAGGCACTGCTGCAGCAAACCCACGGGATGCTCGGTTTTCCTTGGCTTTTCGCCATCGGCTGTGTTTTTTAAATTCCTATGGCGTGCTAGCCGCCACATCTCTGACATGCATTAGCAGAATGAAACCGAGCCAGCAGACATCCTCTGTCTTGGCTTAAAAGGGTAAAAACAGGTGACTGCGATTAATCTCGAATAAACGACAACGTGTTACATATTTTTTTAATTGTACCAGTTGAGGAGTTAATGCTGGCTGCCAGCAAGTAAGAATCCGTCTACTCCTGCTTCTGGAATAATTCCGCGCTCTGTAGTGCAGTTTAGTTGACGTTACATCTTGGGGGTGTATGTCAGCAAATAAATTCGAATCAAAGGCACGAATGGCCATGTTGACTCCGCAAAGAATAACAGAGGGATAAAGCACAGCTCCCAGAGCTGCACAGTATAATAGCCAGAGTTGCGGTTTGGACATTTCCAGAGACATTCTGAGAAGTAAATCCCAACATGCTGGTGCTGAAAATTAGTCTCAGACGGTTCTGCATGTCCTTTGCAAAGCATGTTTGATACGTGGACAATACAATAACTTTGCCTTTGGGTGGAGGAATCCAAAGCATTTGTGTGACTCTACACTGCCTGTTGTCCAGGCTTAAGGAACCAAAACTAATTTGAGAAGTTGTATATATGCCAGTTGTGCATTGGATTCAGAGGCAGTGATGCGTTCAGACCAGCTTCAGTCGGATTGAGAATTCTGCTGTGATCGGAGCTTTTTAAAACTTGTGCCAGTTCACATCATTTTCCATGGGAGGCATTTTCCTTGCTTTCCTCCTGGTTTTTGTTGTTTTTGTTATTTGCAATATTGCCACAGTAATGCTTAAAATAAAAAAGGTGGATACCGCCAGCTTCCACTCAGTCTGCGGTTAGCACATTGCTGTGTTTTTTCCCCACGTTGTCCAGCATTGCTTATTCGTGAGTGATACATTTGAATCCTTACAAGAGCAAAATCGCATATCCGATTTTGACCGCACAAATTGCAGGCCATTCAGATTGGCCGCGGAGCAGGCCCGCGTTGAAGATCCCGTGTTGCGCGTGAAATTTGTACTGCGTGAAGCGAGCTCCGGTGTGAGCTTGTCTTCCACAGAGTTCATCCGTGATCCTTCCCCCCGCTTCTCCGTTCTGCAGCATCAGCACGTTTCGAGTTGATGTTGCAGTCCAGCAGAGCGCAGGCCCCAGCCTGGTTAATTTGAGCTGATGGATCAAACCACACCGCTTTTAACCTGTGCGCAGCCACAGGAAACCAAAGCTGTTAGAGGGAGTGATGTGGAGACCACAGAGTGATAAATGGGCCCTGCTCTTGGATTAAAACATTTTTTTTTTTTTTCTTCCCCCTCCAACGGAGCAGTGAACTGACTCTGTAAACTCCACTGTCCGCTGCGCTGAGCAAGCAGTCAAATTTACCATTTTTACCAAAGCTACATACATATGGTACATATTCCTTCAACTCTATGTAAGCGTTGTGAGGCATTCAACGCTTGTATACTGCGATGTCAGCATCTTTACATTCGTACCTTCTTTGGATGTGAGAGGTTGTATTTCAAATGCCATTTCTCTGATTGTGTGAGAGATTTATTACATTGGGCCTTTCAGAGAGAGATGGTGATACTCGCTCCCTGTTTTGCTGCACCACACAGGGCTTTCACACTGGCAAAGGGAAACTGCATGGATTTAGCTTGGTCTTCTACAGAACCCCTAGTCTAAAATTGAATGTGCCTAGGCCCACATGTCTAGGCGTACTATTAAACATGGCATTAGTTCTGGGTTCAGAATGTTCCATTGCCAGTTCAGTCCAGTACCCTTTCAGAAATGACCTGGCCAGCTAGTGTTAGCAGTGTTACATAAACATGTGTTTCACAGCTGGCTGTCTAGCTAGTCCTAGGTGCAAAAAGTTTCTGAAAGAGATCACCAGTGAGCCCTTAACTCTAGCAGTGACCCTCAACTTCCTTGGGTGGACAGAGAAGGGCAGTTTGCACCTGGTAATAAAATGGTGATATGTTCGAACATGCTATTAGTAATACAACAAATTCAACAACTGCAGCAGGCAGAAGTTGGCAGTACAGTACTTGCACGTAGTCACTGTGATTTTAATTGCTCCCGCTGGTCCAGAAGTCTTTACACAACTTATGCAGAAAAGCGAAAGCTTCATTCCAAGCAACAGCACCATAAATATTGGTGTTATTGCCCTGGAAATTGGGAGACTTAGGTTTAAAATGTAGAAATTGCACAGGGAGGTGCTCCAGGACTGGCTCTGGTCTGATTTTTTTTGTTTGTTTGTTTATTTCATGAGTCTTTTGTTTATTCATTTATGTTTTCAGTTTGTAGTTTAATATGTATTTGTACCTGTTAATCTTAGCCCTGAATATTGGGAAAGCTGGCATCACTTCTGTTACCTCTAAGCTGATTGTTGAATGTCGTGGCAGTAGCCGGGGGGTGACATTACAGTTGCAGAGCCATGCATGTAATCTGTGCTGAGGTCTGTATTTGTTCTCGGCAAGGAATCTCATTGTGACCTCTCTTTGCATTTTCCCCCCAATCCTGCAGTCTTGAGTATTTCCCCCTTTATTGCATTGTAGAATGTCCTTGCCTCCATATTAATTCCTTGGCCAAGCGTGAAACATGCCAGCCAGGGGCCTCTGGTTTCGTGTCTGAGATTTTGCTGAGTGACGGAAATCGACAGGAATGACGTTCCCCGAACGTGCGAGCGGGGCTAAGTTTTGCCTCCACCTCTTGCACTTGACGTTGTGTTTTCTCTCTGAATTTTTTTTCCTTCAAAAGTGTTCAGTGGCGCTCGTGTGCGAGACAAAGTCCCCGGCGGTGCTGGGTGGCCAGAAGTGGGAAGGTTTGTTGTGAAACGCGAGAGCTGTACACGGTCGCCGTAGCACGTTCTGGTGAGAATCGCGATGGGAGCCTCGCCTTGGCTCAGCGCGGTCGCTGTTGTCAACGGCCTTGACAGTTGGGGGTTTATCTCCCTTCACCAAATTCCAAGAAAGCAGAAGGAGCTTCTTTGACAGAGAGGTCAGGCCAGGCCTCCAGGAAACACACCCAGGAGGCCTCTCTGGAGGTTCAGCACTACACCGACTGGGAGCTGGAGTAGATGTTTGCGCACCCATGCTTGGGTGCTCAATGGTAGCTGTGTGTGGGATAGCATCTATGCATTACCCTTTGCTTGCGTTCTTAGACTGTGCTCATTGGGTTTTTCTGTGACTTCACACAAAAGAATAAAAGTGCTCCTCTTAGCATTTCTTTAGACAAAAACCACGGAAATGATACTTGGTACTCACCCTAAGCACAGACTGTTTTTATTTATTTATTTTGTCATTAAAAACTGCAGTAATAAAAATGCCCCCTTATTTCTCTCTGCCTGTCTTTTGGAAAAAGCCTTAAGCTCCCACATTAATTTGCTGAAAGCTCTCGTAGCCTGATAAAGAAGCATATCTGGACATCAGGCGGGGGGGAGGGGGTCACTGCCAGTGACATCTGCCAGAAAAGATCTCCCTCGCACAACGGCTCACATCTGGTCGCGACAAAAGACCTGCATTAATTGCTGGTGTGACCAAGGGGGAGGGGCTGTGACCTATGGAAATGACTCCTGGTGTCCTGAATGATAATGCAGATTCGTCGCCACACGCCATGCACTGATGGTGTGTGTGTCTGTGTGTGTGCTCTCTCTCTCTCTCTCTCTCTCTCTCTCTCTCTCTCTCTCTCTCTCTCTCCCCTCACGTGATTTCAAGGTAACGATGTACAGGGAGCCAGCAGGCGGGCAGGGATTGCGGTTGCCTGGAGACAGAAGTAATTAATTCGCCCGCGCGATGGGGTGACGAGCGAAGAGTTAAGGGCAGCGCATTGATGAGGGGATCAATCACATGACCTGGCAGCCCCCTCCCTCTTCCCCTCCTTTTCCCCCCACAGCTCCTCCCCAGATTCCCCCCCCCCCCCCCCCCCCTTCTGACCACGGACGGCCCCTTGGGCTCCGAGCCTGTTCCTCCGTGGAGGCCGGGTGGTGTATGAGGATGACGAGGGTGGCGGCTCACAAACAAAAGGGGAGGTTGAGGCTGAGGCACACTGGTGGGGTGAACGCACACACACACACGCGCACGGCGCGGCAGAAGAAGAGCACTGCGCTCTTTGTGCGCGGCGCACACACTCCTCTCTTTGTCTGCCAGCCGCAGCTTGTGGACAGGCCGCTCCGCGGCCCGGGCCTCTCAGAGGACGGGCCGGTCGGGGACGTGCCGCTGCTGGGCCGGAGCCTCTCCTTGGCCGCCTCTCAAACGCCCCTCCCGTTGGCTCCCGGGGCTGTTTGCTCAGACGCAGGCATTCTCACTGCACCCTGCGCTCTCTCTCTCTCTCTCTCTCTCTCTCTCTCTCGTGCTGTCTTTAAACTTCACACTAGCACATGTGTCTCTCTGTCAGCAGTGCAAAAAAGGGGCTTTTCTCCTGTGAGAAGTCCTTGATGCTGAAATAAGCCTTAAGGGCTAAAATGAGAATATCAGCTCATGAGCCAAAAGTGAGCATCTCCAGTATTTCGCAATGAGATTAGACCCCTCGGTAAGGCATTGTGCTGCCTGTCGTTTATGTGGGAATGAATTTTGAACAGGTCTGTATTTTAAAGTGCCTCAAAGGTTTGTTTGTTTGCTAAGCCCAGGCTTTTGACAAGGGCTTTCATGTGAGAAATAACATTTCTGCCTGAACTGTTGTCATGTGCTCAGCTTCACATCAGCTAGTCTCCTTGTAGTTATTGCACTTTTAATAAAATATGCATTTACTAGCAGGGGAAAAAAACGTTCAGCCCCAGGCAAATATGGTTAGATCAAGTGTAGCGAGATGAAGTAGGCCATGCATGACTTTTCCGTCATGGGCGTGCGTAGCAACTCTGGAGAAGTGGAGTGATATGTTTGTTCGAGACCATGGCTGCAGAGACCTCATACGACCTTTACCAGAGAAGCAGCTGCCTAGAGACACACATTGCTGAATGACCCCCCCCTCCCCCCCGCACGCCCAACCCCCAACCAACCACCCCGGTGCCTGGTTGACTCTGTCCCTGGACTAAAGAGGATATGGACACCAACCTGCTGTTTTATCCAGGAGGCATATCCCAGAAACATTTTGTGTGCCAGAGCCTGTTTTGTATGTTGAATGTTATCCAGCAACCCAGTGTGGCAGGGTTGACGACACCTAAGGACAATGTTCTCGACACCTATTACTTTATTTTTTTCATTTTTGAGAGTGTAGCTGTTCGCCGGTGTCCCCTCCCAGTGGAAATTCGTATATACATAAATACGTGTTCTGCACATATGCAGGAGGGTTCGATGCCCCCCCCCCCCACTCTTCGGTTTAACTCCTGCTGCGGTGCAGGCTTTAAGCGGCAGCTCCACTACTGACGGAGATAATTCAATTACTGCGTTAGAGGGCGCAGGCACGGGCTCCGAAGATGTGAAATCCAATTGCCATTGATTCCTGAAATTTGAGCCATTGTCTTGGTGTGCTGCGCTTGGCGCTATTGAATTAAACTTTTGAGCCTTTTCATTTTCTGTCTCTGAAGAGCCTCAGTAATGCGGCAGACCTTCGAAGCCTGGACTTGCCTGTTAGCAACAGGGCTCCTCGTGCTTACAAATTTTTTTTATAAACTAGCATAACCAGACTCAATGGAATAATTTGAATGCTTTTGATGACTTGAATTGCCTTCAAGTGGAACACCTTTATTGTCTGTGTGTCTGGAAGCTGTCTGAATAAACTGCCCTGGCATCTCAGTGCTGATGCGCATATGTTGAGTGATTTTTTTTTTTTTTTTTTTTAATAACGTTTTAAATGTTTTATCATGATGTCTGTACCATGTGACCGCTTACCAGCACATTCTCGGAATCTGAACATGGGGTGCCGTGAGTTCTGCGGAGGTCTCGGTGCTCTCCTTTCAGAAAAACAAACTGACCATCTCCATTATTCAGAAACCAATTATATCAGGTTTTACCCGCCGGTTCGCGGCTCTAAATAATTTGTGGTGGGAGAAGGTAATCCTGAGCGTGCCCGCCGTTGGCTCGGACACCTGAGCTGAGGGTTAGGGGCGAGGGCGGTGCCGCGCTACGGGGTGACCAGCCCGCGTGAGGCGTGATTCTGAGGGAGCTTGTGGCCATCCTGCTGCTGTCACTTTGATCATTTGAAGCCCGTCACCAGCCGGAAGTGGCTAATCCCCAGAGAACGTGGGCAAGGGGGACTTTGGAGAGGACACTGCTTGTGCTCCTGTCATGAGATGAGCAAAGATTGGCTATCTTGCTTTTGTGTATATGTGTAAAGGGATCTTTTGCCCCTCAGCCTGTGAAGAGGTCTGTGTTCCGCTTTGAGTTTGGAGAGGCTGCTGGGTCCATGCCTCATTGAGGAGGTGTCTGGGGCGGGAGGTGTGAAGGTTCAGATTTACATCTCGTATCCATGTCCCGTCATCAGGTCCTTGCCAAAGGCTTGGAGCTTGAGCGTGCCAGCCCATTTCAACGAGAGATTGTTTCGCGAAGAGCCCGTCGCCCACGTTATGTCTTCCGGCATAGGCCAGTTCTGCCTCAGCCTTACCCAGAACCAGTGAGCTGCACTGCCTTTGCGGTTGCCTGGCAGATCTTCCACTTTGGTGGCGCAAGTCATCTGTCCACTTCATTTCGTGCCCCCCGGACAGACATCCGAGTTTGCTGACCCCATCCTAAAATAGTTTTGGCGTGGGGGCCCATGTCCCTCCCTGCCCTTTCAAACCGGCCCGACGGGCGCCTCTCGCGCCCCCCGCTTTCCACCCGCCCCCATCCAGCCGGGAAACTGATAGGGGGAATCTCTCCCCCACCCTCTGCGTCTTCATTTGGCGTCAGTCACCGTTAGCATCATTTGCTTTGTCCTGAACCCACGGTTGAAGGGTCCCTGGCTGTGTTATTATATGGAGGCTGCTCTGAAGGCCAGTGAGCCTCTTTCTGTCTTCGCTCCGGCTTGTCCTGTTCCTCCTCATCGCTGGGAACGTCCAGCTTCCTTCTTCCACGAGGAGGGCGGAGGCTTAGATAATGTTACGTTTGCTGTGGTGTGATCGGTGGTTTACTGCGGGTTAACGTCCCTGATCGCCGCCCCCGTGAGAACGGCGCTTGTGACAGGACGGCGGGTTCAGGTGTCGTCCTGGTAAAACGGGCTCCAGACTGCTGTGGCACGCCTGGCTCATTAGCCCCCGTAGTCAAAATATTCTCCCCAAGCCGTCAGTAAGGCATCTGATTTGGCTTGCTTGTGCTGGTACGTCGTGTTCCAGACTAAGAAGGCTGAGAGGAGCGGGGGCTCTGCAGTCCTCTATATGTGGGTATTATCTCGTCTGAGAGAAATTCGTTTTCGGCGCTTGGAACATATCAAGTGCGCATTACCGCTGCGTAGTGCAGGGTAATGCAGTGCCCTGCACTCCGCCTGCGCCGCCGGTTGCTATGGCGGTGTGTCACACGCACACCTGTGCGGTGTTAGTGCATTCCCACTGAGGTGAGCACAGGCGCCAGGCTGTGCCATTTCTGCTCAGTATGCAGTCAGGTGGGGGGGGGGGGGGGGGGGGATCGACTCCGTCCCTGGAACAGAGCCAGCGGGTCATTTTTAACATCAGCCCTGGAAAAACAAGGGGACTTCAGAGAGGGGAGGGCGGTGGACGGGAGCTCAGGTCTGCTCTGAATCTGAAACCTGCCTGGAATTCATTTTCGGCAGAGCTACAGCACAGAACTGACTGTTCCATTCGGCTTGTGACATGTGTCTCTGTACACGTTTGTGTATTTTAGGTATAAACCAGGATTAGTGGTGCAGCTTTTAGCAGGCTGGTCAGCATTCTGTTTTAATATGGATTGTGCAATGCACGCAATGTTAGTTTGTGTCACATATTTGGACATTTGTAGAATTAGTAAGTGTATCCCAGTCCATTGCTGTTCAGTAGACATTTATTCATATTGTAACCTTAATTGTTTTCACCAGGTGTGTATTTATTATGCACCTGACCAGAGCAAGCTATTGTTTGTCTGTTGTTGTTCTGTCTCAGAGGGAGGGAGATGTAAGTGCTGACAGCAGAGGGAGGGAAAAGTATTTGCCTGTTTACTTTTCATTTAGGCAGCTTATGTTCCACTGTCCATTGGTAATGTTTCCCAGTTGGTATTTTGCCATCTCATCCAGATCAGTTGAGGCAAGATGATCATGAATATTCATAACTCAGGCCAGTGTTTGAGTTGAATGCAGTTTTCAGTGGACATCTGTGCATATATTTGGGTGGACTTTTGAATATTCTCCTTCTGATTTTTGCCAGCTGCCCTTCGAAGTGTTAATAATCTTCATTTGTTATATAATCCATCCGTTAAACACTTTGTGGGCACGTGTTGTCAGTTAGGTGGTCACTGAAATCAGCAGCATTTTTTCTGTGCCATTCTGAATGTGATACGCGGCAATGGGGAGGGATAGAAGGGACCGGTTACAAGGCTGCAATTGAGAGGTAACATTTTTTTGGCACATACTTGCTTCCTGCCTTGTGCTATGACAGTGTGCACAGAAGAGTCCTAACAATAGCATTGTCACAACCCACACGTTGCAGGTATGCACACAGCAGTTTGTGTGAACAGGTCTTTCAGTTTGTTCGCAGAAGTTCAGGCCAGACCTTAGTCGTGAGCAGCCCGGCCGGTGCCCTGCTCTGTTCGTCTGGAGGGTCGAAACCGCAGGCTTTCGCAATACTGGTGCTACCAGAGCGCAAGTGATTTACGAAGTTGCAGAATGGTGTGGTTTTAAAAAAATTATCTCCACTTTATTTGTGTGAGCGCCCTGAGTGTTTCAGACTCTGTCCCTTTTGTGTCAATCTCAATACGGTCACGAGGAAACCACTTACCTGCTATTGTGCAGAAACCGGTGCTGTTTGCACCAGCTCTCCGCGGTTGGTCGGTAGCTTAGCTACAGCACGGCGCGGTGTTTAATGGGCTCTGAACCTCGTCGTCGGAGCAGCTGCCCCCGGGAGGAGGAGGAGGGCCGCGCCGTCTGTTATTGTTGCCCTCCTCTGCCTCCGTGACCCCGCGCTAATGGCCGAGATAAACAGCACGTGCGTTTCAAGGCCGAGAGTGCTCTCAGGCTTCCTGTGAGGTCAATGCTGCCGCCACGGCGACGCGGGGCTCGCTCGAGGCGCTGGCCGGTCGCAACGGTTTCTCCCCGGGTCCGCGCACTCTTCACGAGCCTCAGAAGGCAGCCCGCTCATCACGTCCGGGCCTGGGCTGGGAGGCGGCGCTGGAATGTTGCGCGTCCGCTGATCTGCACGCGCCCCGGAGGGGCAGGTGGCAGCCGCAGAGGATGAAAAGGACCCGTCCAGATAGCGTAGAGATCGGGAGATTTACGCGGCCTTTGTCTGCCGCCCCCCCCCCCCCCCCGCCCCCCCCCCCCCCCACCACCCCACAACCACACACCCACACACACACACACACACACACACCCACGCACACACACACACATTTCCCCAGCAGCCCTCTAATGGACCAGACCCTCCTGGGCAGAGCAGCAGTCCCTGCAGTAAAACAAAGAGCTGGGTGAGATGGACTGCACAGTGAAGGTAGCCTGGCTGAGCTACAGTGGAGCTGCATCGGTTTATGTGAGCCTCCCCCTGGGAAAACTACCATAGCATCCACAGGTGTGGGAGTGTGTATTAAGGTCATGTTTATTTTTCCCCAATTACAGAAAAGGCTGGAGTTGGCGCTCATCTCTGTGCAGCTCACTGATTTGAGGAAGTGAATCGTTTGCCCTCAGAAACTGCTTTTGTCTGCTGTAACGCTTTTCTTGAATTTATTTCTCTGTATGTCTGCAAGGACTCTTAGTAATGATTCCTCTTAGCGGTCATGTATGAGCGGCTCTGCTGTGTTTTGAGAGCAAAGGTACAGGCTATTGAGCAGCTCCTAGCCAGTCACCTTGATCCAGGTACGTCTTTCTTCCTCATTCTGTCTGCATCCAGTAACAGCCTGGTAGTGTACTAGTTCCGGTAACGGGGTAGTTCCTGTAACTGGCTGGTCCCTCTAACAGGCTGGCTCCTGCAAGGGGCCGTTAACTTGGATTTGGAGAGAACCATCTGGCATGGTGTGGTGGGTCATCAGGGCCAGCAGTGTAGCTAATGGTTCAGAAGAACTGGCCTCATAACCAGCCAGTTGCCGCTTTGATTTCCCAGCGGGTTACTGCCGTTGCACCCTCGAGCAGGGTACTTGGCCCGAATTGCTTCTGTATCCAGCTAAATGGATAACTATGTCCCCTGGATAAGCACATCTGCTTGGCACATAAAATCCAGAACTGGAAAGAGGAGCTGGATCCCGGGACGGTCGCTTCCATGCCAGTGAGAATACGCTAGGGAAACGGCAGCCCTCCAGGCGGGGATAGAGAAGCAGTGTTGCGTAACCTCGGATCGAAATGCTTTTGTGTAAACATCAGGTTGGGGTTTTTTTTTTTTTCCCCCCCTGTGACTGCTGGTCACCTCATTCTGTCTAAACACGGTTATCTTGGAGGGCAGCATCTGATGTGATACTTGGCATCCTGGCCTCTGGAGCTGATTGCTGGTTCGATTTTCGGAAGTTTGATTCCCACTGGGACAACGGTGCTGTATTTCTGAACTGCTGTGCTGAAGGACGTAGGCGATATGTTCCTAAACCTGTGGGTAAGTCAGTGAAGAGGAGCAGATTACAGCTGTGCAACAGACCAGTGTCATCTCTGGTCACCCGGTCTGTTGGTCTCTCTTGGTTGTACACGTTTAGCCCAGAGCAGATGTTAATTTGCAGAGCTGGTGAGTATTTTTTTGTTTTGTTTTGTTTTGTTTAGACATTTTTTCTCAATGTTATGGATCAATTGGTAGTTCCCAGCCGAGTGTGGAAATTGCATCCTCAGTTCAACCCATCGAACGAGCTCATCACTCTGAGTGACACCGCAGTGTATCAGATCCAGGCGAAGCAATAGCCCTTAACGCCTCAGGCAGTCAGCGTATTGACGGAGGGGTTTTTTTCTTTTTGCTCCTCCTCTTTATTGTGAGGGTACGGAGGGAGGCTGAGGGCCGTTGCTGCGCTCACAGCACGCTTCCAACACCAGCACGCTAGCTGGGAAAGGAGCGAGGCACGGGTCACCGCGGGACAGCGGCCTTTGGATGAGCGCTAAAGCTTGGATTTAGGTCTGGATTTAATCGTGTCCCCAGACAGAGGCGCGGTGGTCCCAACGCAACCTCCCAGCACCGCAGAGTATCCCTGGGGATGTACCCCCCCCCCACCCCTTCTTTCTCATTTCTTTCTTTGTTGCTGTCTCTGGTGTTCCCCACCCCCACCTAAACACTGCTCTCTGCGAGGTCGGTATTGGCAGCCTCTCCCTTAGACCCCTGCATCCTCTCCTTCCCCCCCCCCCCCCCCCCTTCCCACTTGCGCACTGGAATGGAAGCTCGCTCAGAATCAGTCTCGACTGAGGCCTTTGTTACATCTAACCTGAATATGCCTTGTCCTTCTCTTTGAGAAATGAATTTAAGCAGCTGTTCTAGTTTATTTTTTTTTTCCTGCACGTCATCCTTTTTTTTTTTATTACAGTTTGTTTTGATCGCCAGATGCACAGTGTTGCTTAATAACTGAAAAGAGACTGTTCATTCCTAAAGATTAGGAACTAGATGCACTGCACTTAAATAAGTCAAATTAGACCCAGTGAATTAGTCATGTTGTTAACACAAAAGCAAGCCACTCCGCGTAAACTTTTGCCAGCGGTTAGTAGAAGAGGTTTTATCAGGCCTGTAATTGCCATGAATGTTAGGTTCCGTGCTAACTACGAGTGAAGTTTTCAATATGAGTATGAGCTCTTCAACCCATGGGTTAACCCACATTACTGTTTGTTGCGTGATGCAGAAGATGCAGGAACCCAGGCACCCAGGCAAGAGCTGGCCAGAACATATGTGTTATGGCTCACCTCAGCCCCTTGTTGTGAAGGTTTACAAACGTTTTTGCACGTGTCTTTTGCCCCTTCCCTGTCCTGTGTCTGAGCAACGGCTTGAGTCTGCCAGCTGCGGGCCCCTCTCCCATCTCCGCGGGCAGGAAATCCGAGAGTTTGCTCCCCCCCCCTTCCCCCCGCTCCATTCTACCACCCGCCCCGGCACGTTTCCCCCGCCCGGCGCCCCGTCTGAGTTACAAATCGTCCTGCGGGAACCGATGCTCGGTCAGAAACCTTAATTACACATTAGCGCTGTTCCACCCTCTGAAGGCGCGGGGCCCGACCTGATGAGAATGCCAATTTCAGAGGGTTTTTGGAACAACGGCTGAAAGGGAGGGCAGGCCGTTCGCCGTGCAGCCGCGCGGCGCGAGACATCGCTTTAAGTGATGCGAAAACACTCGCCGACCCGCTCCGCCGCAATTCAGCACTCGGATTAATTTAGTAAGCGCTGGAATAAGTCAGACGCGAGGAACCGATAAGTTCTGTAAAAACTAATTCCTGCGTATTTATAGTGCGAAGTTTGGGTGCTCTGAGTGAATCATTGTTGTGCTATTTGGTGAATCATGCGCGGGGGGGTGGGGGGGGTGTTTGACTCAAACCTGCCGTAACCTGTCTGTGCTCTGTCGCGATGCAAGGCGTTAGCTTCCCCCCACAGCGTGACAAAGGGCCATTCTTTGGAAGCCACCGTGGAGGGCTGTGGCAGCTTCCTGAATGAAGAATGCCGAAGCGCTTCTTTCATCCCCCGGGAGGGAACAGGGTTGCGAAATAGTTTTTATTTTGAGGGGGAAGGATGTCTAGACCGTCTGAATTGCCATGTTGACTTAATTGTGGTTTGCGGTTTGTGGGCGTGACTGTGAGGCAGCCTGGAGCCGAATGCAAGCTCTGTGTCTTGCTCCTCTCTCTCGGTTTGCGTCAGTTCAAGCCTCCCGGCTTCTAGCGCCTGGGCCCTGTTCCTGGGAAGGATTTCCCGTCATTTGGCTGCTGGTTCGAGTCCCGAGCAGCGCTGTGCTGTAGGGCCCTCGCTGTGCCTAAACCTCCCGCAACGGAAACCGTCGCAATGGTTGCCTTTGGTACACTCTGAACAGTACAAGCATATGAACCCCTTCTGCTGCCTCTCTGTGGGGTTCGGCTCAGGGTACCTTCTCCACGGAGGGAAAGGCAGCACTTTTCGTAAAGCCCTGTTCCAGGGAAGATTTGCATCCGAGTTTGGCAGAGATTTGCACAAAGAGAGCTGTACCTCAGAGCCGTCGCGAGCTCCTCCTGCCCCCGACTCGTTTTAAAGTCTGCGTGCAAGCTGTTACTGCTGGAGATAAGCTCACCTGGAAGAGAAGGCGAGCGACATCAGTAATCCACGGAGAGAGACACAGTGTTCCCCCTTTTTTTTTTTTTTTTTTTTTAAGTGTTTATACACTCACTGTCTAAAAGTTCTACTTTGTCGGAGTTAACCACACGCCCACCTGCGTGAGCAACAGTTATAATCGAATGCGAGGGTCCTGCCAAGAACGGTTTCCTTTGCTTCAACCCTGAGCCTTTGAGCATGAAACCTGTTGCAGTACTGTAACAGATCTTTCTGATCTCTCTCTCTCTCTCTCTCTCTCTCTCTCTCTCTCCCTCTCTCTCTGCTGCAGCCTTACAGTGTTACTGCCCCCGTTGCTTGAACTCGACCTGCAACACGGATGGGCTGTGCTTCGTGTCCGTCATGAAGTCGGGCAGCAAGGTGACCACCCGCAGGATGTGCATCTCTGAGGCGGAGCTCATCCCCCGGGACCGGCCCTTCCTGTGCGCGCCCTCCACCAAGGACGACATCGGCATCTACCCCATGTGCTGCAACACGGACCTCTGCAACAAGAACCCCAACTTCACAGGTGAGGCCGCGGATGCAGATCCGCACCCGCCTGCTCTCCGCAGGGCCTGCAAACACGCCCACACCCCACACGGGAGCAGACAGGAGTGTCTGTCGGATGATTCAGATTTTTTCTTTTCTTGATTTTCCCCAGTTAACATGTGCCAGGGCCCACTTGGCCCACTTGGCCCCCTGTTAATGATTATGACACTGGGCCGTCATTTTGATCACACCTCTAGCACCCATTTTTTGTCAAATTGTCACTTCCACATCAGTAGTTGTCGTGACACCAGAATTTTGCACCCAGGTGGGACCAAAACTTCGATACTACCGATGGGGAGAGGGAAGGGGGGGAAAAAAAATGAACTTCAAAGAATACAACTGAGAAAAGGCACGGTGTTGACAAGATCTGAACGTCATCACTCTGGTTAATATCGTCGTCGTCTTACAAGTACGCGTGCCCCCAGTGGTGCTCCTTACCAGTGTGGGCTGGGAATGAGCAAGCCCTGTCTGTTTCATTGTAGGTACTATTACTGCACAGTTTTATGTGTTTGTTGACAAGCTGGCAAATCGGCCGCTGATTCATGAAGGCGCTGATTGGTGTTACAGTGATGTGGAGGTTTGGATGACTAGTTTAGTTATACATAGTTGGCTTTGAGATGCTTTGCATCTCACTGTCAAAGCCTGAATCTAAGGCAGCAAAGCTGATATTGGTCATTAGGAGTGCAGGAGCTGCTGTTCTATTTGGTAGAGCCCCAGCAACTGGCGCCGGGAAAGGCCATATGCTTATTAGTCCTCGTAATGACGTGAACTTTAAAAATTCCTTTCACAATGGGTTTTTTTTCCGGCATGTTGCCCTTTTACAAAAGGTTGATTTTGTTTTTTTCCTGGTTAAGAAGCCGGGGATGAATTGGCAGTGACTTAAACCCATGGCCACCTGATAATCAGTTGTGCTGTTCCTTCCTCAGATCTTGTTGTTCTAGCTGGACAGAACAGAGCGGCCTCTACAGGGGCATTAGTTGTCCTCCCTGGCGGACAGTCTCTGTCTTGCAGCTGTTAAGTCATCGTTCGACGGATCCGGAAGCCACCGCCTTCTCGAAAGTAGTCCCCTCACGCTCAGACCCCCGGCCGCTCGATTGCACCCGGAGCGCTGCGGGTGGTGCCGCCGAGTCGCGAACAGGCGGGCGGCACGGCGATGAGGAGACTCATCTGCCCTCCGTCGGGGGGCCGGCCCCGCTGCCACGAGCCGCAACATCAATCCCGCGTCTCATCTCGCCGCGTGAACACGCGCGGGCGGCGCGCCCTCTCCATCAGAGCCGACAGTAACGAGCAATTACAAGGGTCCTCTGAGCGAGTAAATAGTGATCCGTTCCAGCTTTCGAGTTTCTCTCCAAATGCCCCCCTGTGTCTCGGCCCCCTGCGTCTCAAAGCTCCGGCGCTCGAACAGCTCCTGCCTTTTGATGAAGCGGAGAGCTGTAATGAAGTTAAACGAGCAGCCGGCGCCTTTTTATATCCGGCGCAATTCACGCTTTCTTGCCCCTGAGGATGCTGGGATAGATCGCCCCGGTTCCAGAAGAGAAGGTTTTCATAGTTATTTCTGTGGCTGTTAACTATGCAGTCGGCATTTCACAGAATATTGCATGGGGGAATGTCAGATTCGCGCCACTTGGAACTTTTAAGCTTCCTCCCGTCTGTCCGTATTACTCTGTCCAAACTGCTTGGATGCAGTGGAGGTCCAGTGCCATAAGGGCTTGGACTTTTGAGCTGTTGGACTCCATTGTGGACATGTGTTTGTTTGCTGTCCTTCAACTTTTGTGTCCTCGTGCTCTGTGTGTGTGTGTGTGTGTGTGTGTGTGTGTTCGTGTATCTGAGCATATGTGAGAAAGGGACAGAGAGGGAGAGAGAGAGTGGGTGAAAGATGTATGTTATTTCAACCTTCCCACTCCAATGAATTATGTACCCTCAGTAACCCTAGGATGACATCCTCTGGCACCCACAGACATGGAGACCGGGGGACGAAAGGATAAGCACAGAGCGTTATTGCAATGAAATTTGATCTGTCGTAGGCAACCGGTGTCTGTTGCCTTTAACCACTGCACACTGGCCTACAACATCATCCCAAGAAAATCATGTAAATCTGTGATAGACCCAGGAGGGAGTAGTGCTAGGTCATATTAATGGTTTTCAACTGGGTATGTGTATGGGTAAATGTATTGGTATGTGCGTGTGTGCGTGTGTGCGTGCGTGCGTGCGTGCGTGCGTGCGTGCGTGCGTGCGTGCGTGCGTGCGTGCGTGCGTGTGCATGTGTGTTAACACATATTGTATATACACTGATAGGTAATGTATGACCTCAGTCTTGTCTACAGTGGAAGAGAACTCATTCACTTATTTTTTTTTCTGTCCTGCTCCTTGTAGAGCTCTCTCTTCACAAAGAATGTCTGTGTGGGTGTGCCCCGAGTGAATTTGTGGTTGGTGAGGCCTGCTCACGAGATCCCCTGACTGTCAGAGTTTACCCTCACCTGACCTGCGTGTTTGCTTGACCTGTGTCCACTCGTCTCTGCGGTCTTTACCCCTTCCTCGTACGTGCCTTTCCCCTCACCCCCGTGGGACAGAAACGTTTGTTTTGGCCACATGTAGCCAGTCCTATGGCTGCAAATCAGATCTTTCCGGAGAGTAAATGTCACCGGACTGCACAGCGGCTTTCGACGATACCGTCTGTCCCACAGGCGCCACCACATCGCCGAATCGATGTAAACGTGAGCTCTCTAAAGGTCAGGTGGAGCGCGATTTTTGGAAGGAGAACATTTGAAAAAACATGTCTGAGGGGGACACGCTATGCATGGTAACGGTTTCTAACATGTACCCGCCCGGTTCTGGGGTGTTGGTTGGTTGCTGTTTGGTTTCCGTGCGCCTCAGGGCCATTCGTGCTGCAGCAGAAGTTGTCATTTTGCCATCGTGTTTATCGTTGCTGCAGTACTGCAGAGACCTTCCCTTCGAAAGGGGTCTGCCCGTAACCTAGACAGCACTGAGCAGCTCTTTGGAGCAGCCTCACGTAGCGCCTTCAAAGTGATGTATTGCAACCGTCAAGCTGGCGATTGAGCGGTGAGAATAGAATTGCTGGTGAATTACCGATGTTTGCATCATGTGGACACTTCAGTGTAAAACCATGCTTAACAAATACCACCAGCTAAATAGATACTTTTGCATACTTCAAAGCTCCAAAAACATGCTTACCAAGTTTAGCATAGATATTACAACATTACAAGCTGTTTGAGTGACTGCCAGTGGCTCCCTGTAACCATATCACAATGATTTCTGCATTTAATTTAATCCTAATATTAAATGATGCAATCGTAGTGGAGTAATGTACGCATACAAAGCCTCACACTGAGTCTATCGCTTTATGCATTAGAAAATTTTGTGTTAACCTTGCACATGCAGCAGAACGGTGTAGTTGGAATGGACAGGGTTTACAGTGCAAAGGCTGCTGGTGTGATTACCTGCTGTTACACCCCTGCACCTCAGTAAATGTCCAGATATATTAAAGCATGAAATGTTTAAAAAACACTTTGCACAAGAGCGCGAAAGGCGGGTGCAATGTGAATGGCGTTCAGGCAGCATTGCTTTCCGGTATGAAAGGTGACCACAGGGTTAAGCCAGCTCTTTAAAGCTGGCGAATTGCCACCCATTGTTTTCGGAGGCACGGCGGGCCTTGCGGCTCCAGCCTCAGCGGCGGCATCCAGCAGGGACTCCCCCGCACCTCCGGTCGCCGCGTGGCGGGATTGACAGCGCGCTCGGCGACGGCTGCACAGCAGATAAGCGATGGTATCGCTGTCCGCCGGGAGCGGGGAGTCCGCGTCTTCAGGGAGCGCAGGAATCCGCCCGTAATTACGAGGCAGATACCGGCAGCTGCGTCTTCGAAGAGCATGCGATGAAAAGGCGGCTGGAGTCAGATAAACAGGAGTGTCGAACTCTTGATGGGGTTCATTTACAGATAGTTGACCTCTAATGACGGCACTTACAATGTCCAAGCTCACATTACTTAGTAAATGAACATTGAAATGTAAACTGCTGAAGACTTTCAAGGAGCATTTCTTGCCATAAAAGACTTACACATTTCAAACACTGTGAAGTCCATGTTTTAAGAGGCATGGAATTGTACCAGAGAATATGACTCATTGTGTGGTCACTGACCGCACAGTTCACCCTGTATTGAGAAATGCACTGAACTGTCACCAAGGCTACTGCTAATGTGTTTTTAAAGTTTAATTAGATCAAATAAATGATGCATGAGGGACTCCTTAAAATCAAATCAAACTTCGGAGTTGAACTGGACACGTTCCAGTACTGAGCCCCTTGGGGTGCTGCATGGCTCCACACTTGGTCCGGGCCGTAGTGTACAAAAACCTGTGAAAGTCTTATTTACTTCACTTTGTTTCATTATCTGATGTTTTAATTTGTTATAGACATTCATGTGCAATGGCAGTGGTAGTAAAACCTTCCATAATCAGAACCTTGACAATCTTCATTTGAAATGCTTCCTTTGTTGAACTTCACATGAAGTAATTTATTCCTTGCCTCATGCTTCCTGATGTTCAGTTAAGATTAGGGTTGTGTACCGAAACCTGGTGGCAGTATGGCACCGGTTCCTATACGTGCGGTATGTACCGGACTGAATTGCAACGCAGATTTCAGTCCCTCATTTCGGTGCCACTTAACCTTTTCGCGCGTACGGTCACACCAGTGTGATTAGCCGTTTAGCGTGTATGCTAAAACTGTTGCAATTAGAGCACTAGATTGGAGAAATTCTAGCTAATTTTACCTTTGAGGAAACAGCGATTTAACTCAAAAAAATATAGCAAATGCTAACTGAAAACTGTGAGAAGCTTAATAATGCTAATGAAAACACAACAATCTATGTAAGGTAACACGTGCGCTACATAGCATAAAAAATAAGTTACATGCGAAAGGGTTGTTAAGGCGCTAAGTTTCTTCCTGTGTTTTTTTTCCCCGTTAGTCATACCTGACGCGGGAGCACACCTCCAGTTTTCTGAGGCCATGTGAAATGCTTTCGGGGGAAAAAACGCCACTCGTATCTATTCACTGCTGATATCACAGCAACAGTACTATGCAGCTATGCAGTGGTAGATAGAAACACATGGCTACAAAAGATAGCGTGAAAACATATGCTAACAATGCAAACATTTGTTAAGTGTTTTGTATTGATTTATATTTATATATTTCAGTATACTTTGAACTGTTAACAGTTAATATGTCATTCAATTTCAAGTTCAAATTTGCCTTAGCAATAAAAAAAGCCGTTCTTTGGTCATCGACCATCGTTTTGCGCTTTGTGACGGTTCAGGCACCGTTTAGGCACCGGTACTGTTTTAAAAGTATCGCTTTAGCACCGGTATCGGAAAAAAACCCAAACGGTACCCAACCCTAGTTAAGATGTTGGGTGATTGTACCCCCTGCACGCCCTCTAATTCTGCACCCTTTTCCCTCAGTGCCCCCAGAGAAGCCCCCTCCCCTCGGGCCGGTGGCGCTGGCGGCGCTGATAGCCGGGCCTGTGTGCGTGCTCTGCTTCGTGTTGGTGCTGGTCTTCTACATCTGCCACAGCCGCCCCGTCATCCACCAGCGCGTGCCCAACGAGGAGGACCCTTCCATGGACCACCCCTTCATCTCCGTGGGAACCACCCTCAAGGACCTCATCTACGACATGACCACCTCTGGGTCCGGCTCAGGTATGCATGTGCACGTGTTTATTGCCCGTGTAGGTGGTAATACCAACTAATCTTTATCACATCGGTCATCTTCTGGTTCTCTGATGTCCTGAATATATCTGACCCCTGGTCTCGACTGGATTGACCTGCCATAGCACTCTCTGGGCCCATAGTAACCTCCTACCTAGCACATAGTAACCTTCTCACCACTTTCAGTCTCTGATGGTAATGTCACTCATGTATTTTGGATGGCTTTATATCACATCTGTATTTAGGTAGTGTTTTGTAATTGCAGATTATGTCATTATTAAGCTACGTCTGCTGCTTGTTATTTCAGTACCTACACAGTATGTCACTCATCTTGTACATTACCCTGGATAAAGGCATCTCAGCTGATTTGCGGTTGTGATTATGTAAACAGTCATCACAATAACAGTCACAACCACAGTCACAACCGTAGAAATACTACTAATCACAGTCACAATAAACAAAGTGACCTGCCGGTGCTGGGAAGCGTTCCCGTGCTGATTAGTGGGGGACGCTTGTCACTGTTTGTCCCTGTGAGTGAGCGAGCGGGCCGCAGCAGGGCACGGGAGAAAGAGGGAGGCGGCGCGTGTAGGATTAAAGTGGCTTGGCCACAGAGCTGCGAGAGGTCAGGGAAGGAATGACCCTGTTAGAGGAGGAAGGAGCCAGGAGACCATGTTGCTGTTTGAGTTTGTTAAAGCCAGCGCCTGATGGCTTGAAAGCAAATGCATTGTGCTGGCCTTGGTTTGTTCTTTTTTTTTTTTTTCTATGCCTGACCCCCCACTGGGTTCTTTTCGTTTGGCATCACATGCGTGTCCCATAGGTAGACACAGGTCGGCACCCTCTGTTAAGCTCCCGGTGGCCTGGGCTGCCAGGGTGTGTGAAGGCACATGTGAGATCTCCACATGCATGCTCACTTTCTCTTTATAGCTCCACTCTCAGTTCCATTCTGTGGAAGGTGCAAAAACACTGAGCCTTTCTCACCCAGCAGGATAAAAAGCACCTCAGGTTGAGATAAGAAACGTCACGCAAAAGCCTTTGATTTGTACGTGCCACGCATTACCTGCAATGTGACGAGCGTGTCCAGCTAAACACCTTTCCCAGAGGTTCAGTTTTCAAATGCTTATGGACGGTGTTGTTATAAAAGTGGTTATTTTTGATTATTATGCAGCCGAAGGTGCCATTTATGTCTTTTTCAAAACGCAGACAGTCTTGGTTTTGATGTCATTGGTGAACTTAAATAGTAGGGGTGGGGAAAAAAACCGATTCATGATATATTGCGATTTTTTTATAGCACGATACTAAATATCGATACTTCTTCTCAGAATCGATACTTTCTGTGACATCATATGCGTAATAGTGGCGCTGCACTGCTGTATTGCTTTCACTGACAAATGTGAGCCAAGAGTGGCCGAGAATTCCACCAGGCCTATAGAGGGCGCTTCTAAATGCTTGGGCTACTGAATACTGTGACACGAATAAAAATAGTGCCAGAAAAATCGCAATAATCAATACTATCGAATCGCAATACTTGTAGAATCGCAATATATCGGAATCGCAATACGAATCGAATCGGCACCAAAGTATCGTGATAATATGGTATCGTGACAAAAGCATATGGTCCCAGCCCTATTAAATAGTAGGTAGCCTTTAAACAGGAAATGGACTCCTCCTTCAAGTGTAGGTGAGTTTTAAAGTGGTGGGAGTACTCAAGCTAGCTCAGATATAAAGTGTAAGTAAAGTTTAAAGGGATTGGGGGTGGAGGGGGGCTCAGACTTAGTGTAGTGTAGGTAAATGTTAAATGAGTGGAGGGGATTAAAGTGTAGGCAAGAGGATTCAAATTTACAGTGTAGGGTGAGTTTAAGGGGGTGTGGGGGGCTCCGTGAATAAGCAGGAGATTTTCCCTCCCTCAGGTCTGCCCCTGCTGGTGCAGCGCACCATCGCCAGGACCATCATCCTCCAGGAGAGCATCGGGAAGGGCCGCTTCGGCGAGGTGTGGCGCGGGAAGTGGCGCGGAGAGGAGGTGGCCGTGAAGATCTTCTCCTCGCGCGAAGAGCGCTCCTGGTTCCGCGAGGCCGAGATCTACCAGACCGTCATGCTGCGCCACGAGGACATCCTGGGCTTCATCGCCGCCGACAACAAAGGTCAGAGGGCCAAACGGAGGAAAAAGCCCCTCCGTTGTTAGACCGCGTTGCGAAGTGGAACCTTTGTGCAGTTTTCTGTCCATCGGTCGGTCACAAGTCAAGTTACGTACGTTCCTAGTCTCAAATCATTCTCCCTTACTTGTCTTAATTGTTATTCATGGCGCTGTGTAATATCTGAACAGCGTGCAATCTGGCAATAGCGTGATCTTTGAAACCCTGAAGTCTGTTTGAGTGGCAGGTGTTTGGTGTGAAGTCAGTGCTTAACCCGCTGTGGAGGGACGGCTCCGGTATTTATAGCGCCAGAGTGACGCCTGCGCCGAGCCCAGCTGCTCGCTGTTCTGTCGGCCCATCTGGAAGGCCGCTGAGCTGCTCCGCTCCGCTCCGCTCCCATCCGCTGAAACGCTCACCCCCCTCCCCTCCCCCTGTTACCCCTCTCCCTTCCAGACAACGGCACGTGGACGCAGCTGTGGCTGGTGTCCGACTACCACGAGCATGGCTCGCTCTTCGACTACCTGAACAGGTACACGGTCACCGTGGAGGGCATGATCAAGCTGGCGCTGTCCACGGCCAGTGGGCTGGCGCACCTGCACATGGAGATCGTGGGGACGCAAGGTGAGCGCCGAGGGGCGGGGCCCACCCAGTGACTGAAACCGCAAGCACGCACGAAAAGGCACGTATGTGGTTTTGATATGTTGCTAGGGATGCGCTCTCCCTCAGGGAGGCCGCTGCAGAATAGCATTAATGGCGCGCTCTTCCTGTCAAACAGTCCCATTCTCATGTTGTCCCCCCGATATAGACTGACACAGACACTCGATGTGCTGGTCCAGGTTAGGCAGTGGGGGGTAATGACGCCATTTGTTTCTCGAGCGGAGCCGTCAAGAATGTGGCAAAGCACTCTCCGAGGGCGGGAGCACAATGCAGGAGAAGAGTGTGTGTGTGTGTGTGTGTGTGTGTGTGTGTGTGTGTGTGTGTGTGTGTGTGTGTGTGTGTGTGTGTGTGTATGTGTGTGTATGCACGTGTATGTACATGCCTGTGTGTGTGTTTGTGTGTGACAGGGACAGTAAGTGATTTGTGGCCTGTAGCTGTAGGGCTGGTCTCTTCGTCACCTTAGTGCCAGTCAGCACTTGCGTTCCGTTGGTCTTAGTAGGCCTCGGGTGGGGCCTGCTGGCTGTTCCATTTGCAGTGTTGCTAGGGAAACTGGACGTCAACAGAAGCCCCCGCCCCCTCTTTCCTGAGGTGAGGTGGCACACAGTCATGCTCCGTTGGCGTTGTACACGAGATAGAGGCTCACCGTGCCGTCTAACCACTCTCTCGCTCCAAGGTAAACCGGCCATCGCCCACCGCGACCTGAAGTCCAAGAACATCCTGGTGAAGAAGAACGGGACGTGCTGCATCGCCGACCTCGGCCTGGCCGTCCGCCACGACTCGGCCACAGACACCATCGACATCGCCCCCAACCACAGGGTGGGCACCAAAAGGTAAGCGCGCGCCGCGATGACTCAGAGGGAGGCGGGGTTCCTGTCCGCATCCTGCAGCCTGCCTTCCTGTCCCGGGACGGGACAGCACGCGAGGCGGCGAGCGAAGCGACTCTGGCGGTGTGCATGAGTCATCGCTGGCTACGTGGCGCACATGCGAATGTGCTCGCTGCAGCAACCCCAGGGCCTAGCGCATTCAGCTGTAGCATCCCTGACTGGGTAGGGGACTCACAGTGCCACATCCGTCTGGCCAGCACTGTCGTGTAGTGGTAAGGAGGTGGGCTGCTAGTTTGACATCATAGTCATCCTTGACATCCTACGGCTGTTGCATCCTTGGGCAAGGTGCTTAACCTTCATGCCTCTGTATCACTGGAGTGTAAATGAATGAGGTGAAAATTGTAAGCTATGTAAGTCAGTCTGGATAAAAGCTTTTGCTTGGCACACTTAATGTAATGTAATCAAGCTGTACACCATAGCTTTGTCTGTGAAATCTGCATGCAGGCTTACTCTTGTAACACTGTTTTTCCTTCTCAGTAACTCCTCAAGGTGTAACAAATATAAACTGTAAATCAGAGCATAAATCCCCTTGCTTTGTGGTTCGGGGAAAGTAATGCTGTCTTTGAATAACTGCTGCTTTTTGAAAACAAGCTGCCTGTTAAGCATGAATAACCGAAAGATTGCACCAGGGCCATAAGAATTGTAAAGGTTTTGATGTTCGTTTGACATTGGTTTCCTTTGTGTGAAAGCGGTCTAGCCATTGGGTCATTATGGAGGATTGGATACAGTGAGGCTCTATGAATGGCGATGGCTCCTGTTATTTGAACCAGTCATTGTGTGTTGCTGAGAAGAGCACAGTCCTTTTATTGGTCGGTGCAGTTTATGGACAGTACTTGATAGCTCTGCCCCTTTTGGGCTGTACAACATTTCAGTCCATCACTGTTAGAGACCTGGCTTTGTAACGGTACTTTTGACAGGGCCGCAGCTCACTGTGCGGGCCCCTCCTGACAGAGAGAGAGAGGCGGAGCCTTGCGCAGCTTTGACATAAGCTGATGTGACAGCAGGGTGGGAGGTCCTGTGTTTACTATGCTCTACCTATCCCGACCCTCCCGTCCAAACAAGCAGGAGGGGGCAGAGGTCACACTGTCTCCCACTCTGAGGACAGACTGAAGTCTGGGGCCAAGAGACGTGTCTTTGCAGGCTGTGCAGAGAAATGCATTGAAATTCAGATGGTTTTGCTGTCAGAAACTGTTTGGAGGCTGTTCATTCATTTTCCAGTTTTGGTGCCTGAAGAACATTTTCCCAGGAATGATGTTATCTTTTCATGGTCCTGCCTTAGCTGTTTTTAGCTGTCTGGTCCAATGAATTCCACCTGGATTCCAAGGCACCTGTGGGAACTGGTGAGCCGTTACCTAAAGGAGAAGTATAAAACATGTTGATGTAATTCCCCATTTGATGCCTTGCGCCCCATTTCCTGTAGGTACTATGTGCTGTGTTGCATGTACATACCTGTGAGACCGAAAGGTTCACGAGTCTCGTGGCTGGCTGGGTCAGTGCAGTGGGACACCTCTTAGGAGCATTCCGGGACAAGCTCCGCCCGACCGGGCACTGGAATGCATCTGACCCAATGGTTCTATTATGGGCCAAGATTAGTCATGCCCGCCTTTCCTTGTCATTCAATTTACATTGAAGTAAAAAGCACAGTGTCCCTGTGCAATCTCTGTAAACAAACAAAAACTCAGTCTTACCCAGCGGAGATGGGGAACACTTTCAGGCATCCCTTTATTTTCTCCCTCACTTATTTCTGTTGGAAATGAATTCCGTTATTGAAAAAAGAGAAGCGGTTTTTGCTCAGATGTGTTTAATCCCTTGCAAGGCCACCATATTGGAGGGAGGAGGGGGGAAAAAAAAAACACATTAGCTTTATTCATTACTGCGATGCACAGCATTATGGCTCGAGAGGATTCTTTCTCTTCTCTTTCGATTTTTCAAACAAGTCGCTTGTTTCTGTTCTCCAGCCAGCAGACTTGCAGCAAACCCGCCTGTTGCTCCCGCAGTGGAACAGAGTGTTCTCGTGTTGAAGCGTGCTGTTTAAGGAGAACCCGACTGAGCTCGGTGCTGGTGGGTACACGATGTCGCCTCGTAGGAAGCACTCCTACGGTCGCGGCCGGCAGAGCCGGAGGCGTCTTGTGTCCCTTTGATGTCATTAGAAACAGGTGGCGGGGCAGAGCCGGCAAGAGGGGAAACCCCCGGCTGCTCTTTGGACATGCCCTCCAGCGTGTTCTCAGAGGTCTCCGGCCTCACTGGTGCGTCGAGTCAATGGTCATGGTTTTGGTATGCAGTAACAGAACCGAGCTGGAAAACGGCATATGTGAAATGAATGCAGCAGGTGCGGGAGAACACCTCGGTTGCTTTTCGGTCACAGCACACGCTTGGAAAAATCCTGTGGAGTCATTTTGGGATGGTCTCCAATGGGCTTTGTGTGTCTCTCCACAGGTATATGGCCCCAGAGGTTCTCGACGATTCGATAAATATGAAGCATTTCGAGTCCTTCAAGAGGGCAGACATCTACGCCATGGGCTTGGTGTTCTGGGAGATCGCGAGCAGGTGTTCCATCGGAGGTAAGTCCTTGGCTCTTCACCTGCTAATCAAATTTCCAATAGCCTAACTGGAATTTATGAAGTTTCAGGGCTGAGATAGGGATGTCTTTCTGCAACTCACTCTGACTACTTTAAATGGCTTGTTGATTTGAGTTTTCAAGGTTGCTTATTCTGTCCCTTGGAGCTGTTTAATTAATGTGAGAATATTGTGAATCATTCATAGATTTTTCTCTGAAGCCTCCAGAATCTGTTTGCTCTCAGTGATGTCATTACTCTGGCTGAACAATATACTACTAACAATAAATTGACTGGGAACATTATATTTTATAACCTTGTCAGTTATATTGCAGTGCATCATCCCATTAGCCTGGCTTGCGGTCTCTTCTGGTTGACCTCTGGTGCCTTCCTCAGGCCTGGTTGTTTTCTGGAAGCTGCCGCAGTGGATTGGTAGTGCGCGGTTGGTGGTAACGGTGGTGTTAACGGTGGGCTCCTGTGCACGCAGGCATCCATGACGACTACCAGCTGCCATACTACGACCTAGTGCAGTCGGACCCCTCGGTGGAGGAGATGAGGAAGGTGGTCTGTGAGCAGAAGCTGCGGCCCAACATTCCCAACAGGTGGCAGAGCTGCGAGGTGCGTCTCCAGGGGGATGGGAATGGGGGAGAAGCATTTAAGCCTAATAAGCCATCCACATTTTGTAATTGAGAATGTGATGGAACAAGAAGAAGAAACACATGCGCCACTAGGAAAAGGGTGTCATATCATTTTCCTGCACAATCTGCAGACATCTGTCTTTGTGAGGGAGGAGTAACCTGAAGTCATCTACACTGCAGTAATCTAAAATCCCAGTTGACAGATAATGTCATTTTTCCTGCAGTTTTTAGGCTTTAAGTTGCCAAATCGCATCGAGTTTTCAGTCTGCTTTACCTAGTGTCCGCATTGAACTCGTCTTTAAAAATCTGAGACGCTGAGGTTTTTTTCCCCATTGTTAAACATAAGTTTTGTGTTCATTAATGAAATCCATACACCTGTCCATGTTGATAAACCTCTGGTGTCATCCGAGCCGCGGTCCCGGAAAGCCCGCACTCCCCTGAGGGCGACAGTGGGGGAAAGTGCCCCGGCCCACATGCATTCTCACATTTCCTCCCCCACCCCTGCCCTGCATCACGCCAGAACCAGACGCCCCCGCTACTCCGCTCCATCGGTGTGCCTTCTATTGCTCGGAAACAGGCACAATTAGATTAGCCCCAATTTACAGTAATAAAAACCACCTAATCTAATATTCTACTATGAGTGCGCGATGGCTGCCAAACTGTTTAAGGAAAACACACCATTGATGACATGAGTGCTGAATGTTAAGCAGACGTGGTCTGGTTTTTCTGTCTCTCTCTCTCTTTGACGAGGAGAAAAGGGGGCCGAAAAAATCGAATTTAAGCCAGCTCAACGCTAAAGTGCAAATTAAATAAAGATAAATGGTTCGCCGTGCGACAGCCCCACATATGGTAACATTTCATTCAGGCGTTCTGGAGGAAATATTATTTAATGACTAGTGGAATAAGCAGATGGTTTCTCGCCACAGTTGTGTTTACAAGTTGTGCGGTAAATGCTCAAGTTTTGTAACGTGACGCTCCGTCTTCAAACGCGACCCAACCCGCACGAAAACCCAAGAGGAAGTGCTTGTCTAGGCAGCCTGTCTCGGTCAAAAAAAATAGAAGAAATAGCTGTGAGACCTGAAGCTCGACCAAGATTAGGTCCGCTGCGCTGTTGTTTGGGATTCAGGCACTGTCCATGATTCAAGATACACTTCATAATGACCCTGTTCAGGTATGTTTGTCAGATTCACAGCTGTAGGCTGGAATACAGATCTACCTGCATTAGGGAATTTGTATTCTGTGAAGATGAGAGCAAGCAGGTCGTTTCCTCGAACTGTGGAAAAGATCATACTTGGGATGCGTGTTCAGTAGGACTGTGCGAATAGTGGCTGGGAGCTTTTGGCTGCTAGTGGGGTCTGGAGCGCAGCAGGGGTGTTACAAACACAGCAAGTACCCAGACAGACGTGTACCGCAGTCAGACTCCTTGCTAATACACAGCTCTCTGTGCGGTTAACAAACCAAAAACTCTGTGATAACATCTCCAAAGAGAAATACTGAGACAGGAGTTCTGCATCTAAGTGACTTTGATCTGTTTAACACATGTTCTGTTGCTTGCCGTTTAAATGTGTATAAAAAAAAAAAAAAAAAACATGAACGTTTTGTGGTGAGGCCAAGCCAAAAGGGAAATACTGATTCTTTACCAGTTTTCATCACTGAGTTTCATTGTTTTCAAACCTTGAACTCAGTGGGGACCCGCAAAAATAGGATAACTCAATGTCTGGTGGACGGCTTGCAACCCGGCACCGCGAACACAACACAAATCTTCTGTGTGCAAAACATATGGTCGGTTTGCTGGGTTTTTTTCCATGTTTTTTCCCCGTGTACTTATGTAATTAAGTTAATTCACTTGTCAGATTAATAAGGAAAATTTCCACAGTAATGTTCCATTCCCATGTTTGTACCTACTTAAAAGTGAGTGCTACTATTCAAAATATTAGCCAATTAGAGATTATGTGGGTGTGGAGTACTTTGGGTTCTGGCCTTGTCCAAATGCCAGGCTACATTAGCTATTTTTGTAGCTCCATAATTTGAGTTATGCATTCAAAAACATTGTTCCTCATTTTTTCCATATGTTTCGTTTCTGCAGCATTTTTGCAACAAACAATGTAAACAATATAATTACAAACCAATAAGAAAATGCACAAAAGTCAGAGTTTTTAAAACAGATACTGGATCCTCCATCTTTGAGATCAGTAGGAATAAGGTGTTTTTCCATATTTATTCGTATTTCTGTGAGTCCGTGGAGAAAGCTTTCATACTCCAGCAGGTGTTCTAGACTACCCACAAAGCACCCTGTTTTGACAATGCCTAAAAACCTGTCACTTGGAATAACGCACATTCTTATTGGTCAGTTCTGTTTCTGTTCAGTAACTAGGTGATTTCCCCAAAATAGTAACATGATGAAACCCACCTATATGAACGTGAGTTTTGAAGCTGTGACCTTGTGTAATCAGAGCAAGGGTCCCTTCTGGACCAGAACCAGAGAACGTGTGAGTAGGGAACAGTAAAGGATTCGGAGTGAAACTCTCCTCGCTTTCGAGTGTCGCCTCGCGGCTGCCTCCATGTGTGCGCGTGCTGTAACAGTGTTGCCGTGTCTCTCGCCCCTGTCCCCAGGCCCTGCGGGTGATGGCCAAGATCATGAGAGAGTGCTGGTATGCCAACGGGGCGGCCCGCCTCACCGCGCTGCGCATCAAGAAGACCCTGTCCCAGCTGAGCCAGCAGGAGGGCATCAAGATGTAACCCAGGGGCGTCCCCTCGCTTACTGCGGTGGAGCCAGTCCCCACGCACTTGCTCTTCTTCTTTTTTTTTTTTCTTTCTTTTTTCTCTTTAAAAGAGGAAGAAAGCCGAACAGTAAACGTTCTTTTTCTAAATGGTCTTGCGCGGACGCCTGGACTCACAGCTCTGTGAACTGGGGAGAGGGGGGGGAGCGTGCTGCACTTGGCCAAGCTAGCTGGCTAACCGCGGCAGGACCTCGGCACACGCAGAGAAACTGGAACCCCTCCCCCCCTGCCCCCCCCCCCCCCCCGACCTGCCCTGCCTCTCCAACCCCCCCAAATCTGTGAACTCGAAGAACCTACATTCGTTCCGGGACTCCTGTAAGATGCATCTCGTTTTCAGCAACACATTTGGGAAATCTGTTGGTAAAGCAACGTACAGGTGAGAAAGTGCTGGTATGAACGTTTTGGTGACAGGTGCTTCAAGGTAAATAAGTAAAGGTACACAACTCGCTGTGGCGGGCGGGGTGCTGGCCCAGTAAAAACAGTGTTCTGCGAGAATGGAACGAACTGGGTTTTGGTTTTTTTTTTTTTTGTTTAGCGTCAGGTACATAATCTGCATTTTCATCCGTTTCTTTTTCTGCCTTGGAGAGATAATCGTTTGCCATTGGATCGTCTCTTGAGAATGTATTGCACCCCCCCCCTTCTCTATTCCACAGATCAGCGTAACTTATTTCTTATGATTTTTTTTTTTTTGCAAACAAACTGGACACAACCTCATTCAGTCTTGGCAAACATGCTGTGACATATGCAATACAAATATATATATTTTATATATTTACTGCTCTGTACAACAACCATGCCTTCCAAGCCAGGTGTTGCCAGAAAGTGCCACTGCCCTCGGCTCAGTCCTGTGCGGGGCCGACGGCAGGCAGGGACCCGGCGGGTGCGCTCGCTTCAAGGTGAAGCCCGCCCTCTCTTCCTCCCGGGAGGCATCTGCGGGAAGCGGCCATCTTACGCACAAGCAAGGAGCGCGCAACGCGGACGCAGACCGCCCCGCTGGTGCCATGCTGCGCCACACCTCTGCTCTTCCTCTCCACTGCCTCCTCATCCTCACAGCAACTCGGGACACCCCCCCACCCCACCCCCAGCCCCGTCCTTTGCAATGGCACATGACCATCCCTCACAGACTGAAACCAGGACCTCTCTTAGGCTGAGGTGTACACGACTACACGAAGGCCACTATGCAGGTGGCTGTATGGAGGAAAAAAAAAAGAAAAGCATTACTGAAGTTGCTCTAAACATGCATTACTGTTGTTGATTTATTGTTTTGTTTATTTGTTTTTGGTGCGTGTATATTAATCTGTTGTATAGACGTCTAATTTAAGACACTGAGGTACATTCATTCAAATATAGCAAATGGATATTTACAAAGCCATATGTTTTCCAACGTTTTGTGGCAACCTTTTTCTACTAGAATGTACATTTAAAAAGAAAACAGCTGTTAGGTATGGACTACTTCATGTTTGATTTGAGAAAGTCTTAAGGGACCAATGGAAGGCTTCAGATTTTTGTTTTTGTGTTTTGTTTTTTTTTTGTAAAAAGAATTATATAAAAGTAGCTACCATATTCTATATAAGAGGAAAAAAATAAATGTAGCACCAGATTTAAACATGTTTCTAACCAATTAAGGAACCACATTACCACACACAAGCGTGTGAAATTAATGTAAAAATTTGACGGTTTTATTCTACGTTACAAAGTGGTTTACTGTTTGAGCTATGTGTGGGGGGAAAAAACCCTCACTTTGTTAGTGAAGCTTTGACACCACTGGTCAAATGAAAATTATTTGGAAACAGTATCCCGAGTGATACCTGTGAACAAAGTTCCTCATTCTTGTCCATTTAGCAATAAGTGCACTTGTGACAGACACATGCTTAAATGTGTGCTAATGTGGTCCCATGTAATCTTTGGCTTTTGAAGTTGAATATCTGACTGCATTATAATGGCCACCATGCTGCTACAGTGTTCCCTATTTTTGACTGTCTACAGGAACAAAGAGGGGACAAAATGCTTTCTGGCAAGCTCTGTGATTGGATGTAAATATTTTAAATGCTTGTGAAACGTGCCATGATATTCTACATTGACTTGTGGCCAGTCTGTGACAGAACGGGCTGTTTGAAACGGCTCCAACTTCAAATGCATCAAGGTAAAATGTTTCCCAGAAGGTAGCAAGCTGCCCCCCCCCAAAAAAAAAGAAATAAAAAAGGAATAAATGTACTGTTGGAAAGGATTACAAGTTTGTCATCTGTTGACCAAAAACAGAATTGTCCTTGAAATACGGTGTGCCATGAAAAAGTGTGATCGATTTCTGTTACATGTTAAAATTGTAAATCTCCGAAATGTAGTACAGTAAAATGTGTATAAGAAAAAAAATATGTATCATGTATATCAGACTGGAAGTTCTGTCTAAAAATGGTTGTCGGAGAGAGGCTAGCGTGTCTTGGCAAAACTAGAATCAGCTCACTGTAAAGAGAGGAGAATGGATATTGCTGCTATAACACATGGTGAATAAGGGGGGAAAAAAAAGAATTTTGAGTGAGCCGTGCAGATGAAATTGTCTGAGAACGAGCCAGTAGCAAGGTCAGCCACGTTCTCTAGGACGTGACACTGGGTAACTCCACAGTGCTGTCGTAGTCATGACCAGGCCCACACTCATTCTGTCCGGTACATTACTGTCTTAAATCACCAGCAGCCTTTCGTTCCGACTCAAAAGGTAACCGTTACACATCCAGGTATTCCTCAGTGACATGCAGGTAACTGGCCTTGGCGGCCGCCACACCAGCTTCAGCTTAACAAACCGTATCTTATCTCCTCTGGTTTTGACGACAAAAAAAAACAAAAAAAAACGGGGGGGAATCGTGAAACCATCTTAATGGAGTCTCCCACCATGAGCTCATTGAGTCTGCCTCACCAGCTGGTACCGGTGCCCTTTTCAATGTCACGAACACTGTGCCTCGTGAATTCTGTTCATCACTACGCTGATGTGGGAAGGGATATGGGCTAGCAGGCAAATTCGAAACGAGAGTGGCCATCTGTTTTGTGAGCCATGGGCTTGGGAGGAGGGGTTACCCTTTTGCGACCCAAACTCTTAAGAAGATAATGATGTGTAAAATAAACGACCGCCCAGATGCGCAGTGCATTTCACAGCAGCAAAACCCCTATGAAGATCGGATGTGTTAAACGAGTGCATTGTTTAATATGCAGTCTTTCCATAGTAAAATGTGCAGACATTTAGCACAATGCAGAGCTAGTTAAATGCATCGAGTTGGCTTTATATGATGTTAAAAGAGGCCAGGGATGTGTGCTGCTAAGAGCAGCCATAAAAAATTGCTTTGAGGGTCTGCAAGTCTCTTGTCAAGATGTGCAACAGTGAATCTGCGTGATATTCCTGTCAAACGTTTATAAATGGCTCAACATTCCCAAGGTATGCAGCAAACTAGAGCACAATTTACATAATTGAATAATGTAACAAACATTAGAGGGCGGTGCTGAAAACTGAAAGGGAACCCTTGCCTATATTTATGCAAATTGTACGGCCACTGGGTCATTAGGCTTTCTTTCAACATGCACCTTAATCGCACAGTTTAATTGTCTGTCGAATTAAGCCCATTCACCAAGTCTGTGTTCTGAAGGAAGGCCTAAAACCTTGAAGGATACGTTTCTGGTAAATGAATGGCTGCCAGTTAAGTGTGTGATTTTAACAAGCTGTCTGGGGAAGAGGTTCAGGTCACAAAAGGGTGCAATTTGCTTTAAGCCAACTGATGGGCTTTTCACTTCTGTTTGGCTGCTGTAGTTTGACCATTGTGTACAGATAGAAGAAAGCTTTATTACATTTTTAGTGCCTAAGTTTGAATATTTTAATTGACCTTTTCCACCTAGAAAGATGCACTGCATGTGGTTGCATCATTTTGCTTTATAAATAAATTAGAAAAAGTAAAAAAAAAGAAAAATGAAAAGTAATAAGCTGAAAAAATTGGGGAAAAAAAAATTAAAAATACCTCCTCTAAAGACCAATGTGTTTTTACCTCAGTGTATATAGCAGATTTTTCTCCATGTTTAAAGTTTTGTTTCTATGAAATCTAAATTTGAAGAATACACATTTTTGTCAATGGTACTCGCATTTCTATTGTGTTTGTGTTGTGCCCAATTTAGCAGTAATTACAGTATATTCCTATTTTACCATAACCTGTATTTGACTGCTTTTTTAAAAAAAAGTGTTAATGCTTTACAAATGTCAAACGTGTTATATTTTCTGTCTCCTACCATCATCCCCCAAGCTGTGTTGAAAAATGCCTTGTATGTGGTTAAAAGGGGAGGATAGAGACGGCGAGAACAGCCCTCTAACAATATCACACAATCACCCGATTCCTCATTTCTTCAGCATATGTGTTGATGTTTTGTAGTCTGTACGGAAAAGGTGAACGGTCAACATAGGAAAGAAGCGATGGATGATGCTTATGTTAGGCTCTAACATAGTGCAGTAGGAGGTTATGAATAAAAAGATGTTTCCTTATGTTGTGTTTTGCGTTCTTTGCACGGTTACCTATACATATATAGCTCTCCAGAAAATGTTTAAAAAAATAGATTTATGTCTCCCAGGGGCATACCAGTCTCATTCCAAAATACGGAAAACGTATCTCTATATAATATGCAAGAACTAAAGGTCGCACATGAAAATGATTTTTAATATTAATAGTTCCATTCAAGCCACCATTGATCTGGGTATTAATATTAATGACTATACAGATCTTCGTAGACCTGTGGTGTGACGTGTATGTATTACGATTAACTGACCAACAAAAATCTGCACGCACTCATCTCTGCATGTACGTCAGGAAGCACTTAAAATTCAAGAGACTCTTGCATATTGATCTTTGCGCGTTGACCCACTACCACCCAACCCCTGATTTGCAGTGAAATTGATCCTGAAGCATTTTAGAGATGGTCAAAAATGCTAAGCGCCGTTAAGTTTGTACGCTATCAATTGCTTTGATTGATTTCGTGACATTGTCAATTATGGGCACGGCGTTTCACGCGGTCCACTCTGCGGGTGGGCAGCGCCGAACTTTGGCGGATGAGGAAATGGTCAGCATCCTCTCTCTTTTTGTACTGCCTGCGGAACCGAACGCCCCATTTGCTGATAGTATACATTTCTCTCATTCTTCAACAGAGGCCAAATCTGAGTTTTAGAGATGTCGGATTGTGTTGGGTAGGGTGTTCTTTCTACGGCGCTCTTCGCAACAGGTAGTATTGTCCGTTTTAGTAACAGTCATCAACGAAATACTTGAGCAGTATAACTGGAGTGCAAAACAGGTGAATACCTAGTATTGTATGAAATAGTTTTCTTGGTGACAACGCAATGGACTCGGGTTACTAATTTTCGTAAAACTCAGTTACTGTTACAATGACGCGAGGAGTCATTGACAAGTTTATCCATCGTCGAAACAGAAGGATCGTCGTTCTCGTGTGACTACGATATGTTGTCGATTTCTTTTAGCTCTGTGGAAAAAGTCCCGAGGCTCGATAAACATTCCTAGATGCATAATTTACCGTTGAGTGTTTTATCTGTGACAATGAAAGTTCCTGGCTGCATACTCCCGTTATTTTTAGAACGCTCTCTGGAGATAGGAGAAAGCTCCGGGGTTCTCCCATTTCTGTGTGTTTTAAACCAGGGAGGTCAATAATAAAATGTGGAAATCGATGCCTGAATCATAAACAATATAACCGCCTCCGCGCTGTGGTGCAATGATTAAGTTCTAAGCCGCTGTGGTAGCACTAGTGTTAATCTCTTTCTGAAGAGGTTTAGCAGGCCAGGATCCGAATGGCGGGTGAGAGAAATCGGTCCAGGCATGAGGATTAACGACTGATGCATCATTGTTCAGCCACTGTTTTTAAAATGCTGATATATTGCAGGTAGATAAGTCAGCATTTACACTTACCTTATTATCTTGTAATATTGTAAACAACAATCCATTATATTTCTGCGGGTTCGGGAAAGTAGTGTCAAAAATAACACCAACATGTCTTTGCAGCTCTGGGCTACCATGTTATTCCTTGTGGAAGTGAGGAAATGTGGTTTTCATATGGACACGTGGGTCATTGTAGACACTGGAAGGCACGACTGATGAATTGCACTGTTAAACAGAAGAGTTCGCAAAATGGTGAACCACTGGCATAATTTATTACTGGTTCGAATAACATTTATAGGAATCAGTATGTCATTTACCCGTCTTAGGTTGTGTAAGAAGATTACCAATAGCCTGTTTTTATACTGCGCATACAGTTTCAGGTTATGTGGAAGTGCCTTTAGCCCACTGATTCTCAATCCTGCTCCTGGGGGCCCCCTGCTCCACACGTTTTCCATCTTTCCCTGCTCTACCTACCTGACTGAACTCATCAGTGGCACTTTTAATTATCTGAGCACACCTGATTTAATCAAGAGCACGCACACTAATTTCAATCAGGTGTGTTTGGAGCAAGGACAGATAGAAGATATGCAGGACAGCTGGCCTCCAGGACTAGGATTGAGAAACACTGCTTTTAGCCTCTTCTGTCCTGGAATGAGGTCTCTATGCTATTCTCAGCAGGAGAATTAACCAAAAGAGGGCGCTGTTGCCTGCAAATATGTGTCTTTAGCGGAAAGGAATTCCACATTGGATAATCAGTAGTTTGTAGTCTCTGCTCCCTTTCACAACAATGAAACGTATCTGTTAACCAAAATACACAGGCAAATGTAGAGAACACTACAGAAGTTCCCTCTAAACTGAACTCATTATCGGAGAATCTCGCTATCAAAGAAATCTAGGTTCGGGTTGATCTTTAGTGTAGGATTACTACTCTCTTTGTTGTAATTTAATGTGGTAATTTACATTTTAAAGACATGTAGATCTTTATTTTCAAAAGCTTAAACAACTGAGAGTAGTCATTAACGTTTATACATTAATATTGTCTGAAGATAAGAAGCTGGTTGCTACAAAGGAGGCTAGTCTGGGGATTGAGACGACTGGAAACCAAGGCAATGAGACTGACACATTGTGGACAAAGTCCTCATCACTTTTGGATAGGTGCGCACAATAACGTACTTGTGTTGTAACATTTTTGGTGCTACTGACGTATGTTGTATTCACAGTCGATTTCTTCGAACTTGCACCTGTTTTCCAGAGTATGCAGGACAGCTATTAATATGGAGTATTTCAATGGGCACAGTAAACAGATGAGGAGCCAATTGTTTCATAATGACTTTGGACTGTGTATGGAAATGTGACGGCTTTTCTAAAACCCAAGCCAGTGCTGTTTCTTCTTGTTCCCTGTTGATGAATATTTAACAAGGAGTCAGCTCTAGGTGTTGCTCCAAGCTTCTAGAGTAATTTACTCGGTCTAGGGAAATTCTGCCCTCCCCTTTGACAGAAATGCACATGCTGGGAAATAATCATAGGCTTGCATGGTGAGACAGAATTTGAAGTCTCATACAAATAAGTAAACTGCAAATTTTATAGCGGTCTGTAGAGAGAAACGATAATTTGGCCAATCTGTTTAACCTTCCGTTACTTGTACTTTTTTTTATACATTCGCCCTTTGAATTTGCTAGCTTTTGAAGACCGCTCACAGTGAGAAGGAAAATTATGTAGACTAAACTGAGTTATGCTAATAGATAACTCCCTCTTGTTTGTCTCCACAAACGCTTGTCTTTGATTTTCTGCTAATTAACGGCAGATACAAGAAACTTGCCCGTGTCTAATCTTTGGGGATTTTTAAAACTAAATAGAAAATAGATTTGATTTTGTTCTTGTTCACTGCCAAACAATTGGCTGTGTAGTGTAGCTTGGTACAAAATCAACAAGTCTAGAGAAGCTTTCCCTTATAACATAAAGCAAGGGAGATACTCCCTTTCAAGATAATATTAATTGCAAAGAAAATACTCACACGTCTATGCAAAACCCTGAATAAGGCAAAAGAGAGAGCTAACTTATGATGGAGTACATGATCAACTAACACAGCATCCACACCAACAGACCCAATTCTAAGCATGCAGACATAGCGGAAGCAGCCTGTAATTGAAATACTGCTGGGACTTTGTTCTCACTGGGTACTGTACTAAGGCTGAGTCTTTCCTGAATGTGGTAAGGACAGGACTCACAAAAAGGATACTGATGGACCGATGACTGCGTCTGCTTTCTGTGGTCATTGGTCCACTTGTGTGCCAGGCCAACAAAAAGTGTTTCCTCTCCCCAGAGGTTTCCTGTCAGACAGGCTAAATAAAGGATAGAAGGTTTTCTAAGATGTAGACAGATGTGTGTTGTGTGTTTTACCTCCGTCACACTACCAGGCAATACTTACTGGAGACAATAACCACTAGAACTTAATCAGGGGGTCCAACTGTGTAGCTGCTTCCCAGATTACCAGACCTTGGGTTAAGCAAGTAATTGGCCAATTACCTGGCACAATTGATTCTGGATTTATCCCTCCTTGCTGCCCAGCAAGACTCTAATTTAAAACAGGAGGCCTGAATGTGATGTCTTTGTCTGTGAATGGCTTACATTCTTTCACTTAGTAATGACTGTTTTAGCTGCTTAGCTCTTGATGGCCAGTGTTATTTTATTTAGGATGTGCAGCAATGCCATGCAAGGCCCGTTACCAAGGAGATAATCTTTGCGTTGCTTGTCAAGGCCACTGTTGTTAAATTGGATAGTGCTGTAGCACCACAGAGGGAGGGCCTTTTACCCTACAGCTGAGTACAAACAGTATGTGAGCTGTAGAAAGGTCAAATCAGGACTTTGCTGCACTCTAGAAGCACAGGTTAAGAAATAAGGTGCTTGTCTGCACTAGCACTGGGATTCCCTCAGGGGGCAGTGTAGAGGCAGCTCTGAGCCTTTGTCGTCTGTGGGCGGGACGCGGGGGTGGGAGACAGATGGCCGCGGAGGACGTGGTCGTGTGCATGATGGGGGTGTTTCAGAGGGCTGGGGATGTCAGCGAGAGTGATAGCTCAGCGCTCCTGCAAGATGGAGTTAATACGATTTCCAGCACATGGCAGTTCTCTCCCTCTTTTTAATGAGATGTATTGTGACTTATGGCCTGCGTGCAAGCCTTAATATTACTTAATTTAATATTGTGCAGGCTGCCATGGGAATCTCAAGGATGCCTTTTATAAATGATAGGAAGGCGGGCCAGGATTTATTTATCTACAGATGGCAGCGGAGTCCAAGGTTCCCGCTGTGCTAATCTGCTCGGGATGTGCCGGTTGTTTTTTAAGTGTTCCGTGGGGCATTTTCACTGGACAAAAAGAAAAAGAAAAAAGGTATTTACGGTCTCCACGCAGGCCCAGAATGATGCATGATTGAGGGCCCCCGGCCATGTTAAATCACAGAAATAACTTGGTAATGACACTAACCTCAGAGCAGAACAAAGCCTCATTCAGACAGCCGCAGATTATGAAGATGAAATGCACATCTGACCTGACTGGCATGTGTGCGCACATACATGTGTGTGTGTGCATGAGTGTGTGTGTGTGTGGCTGAGAGTCAGCAGTTGTGCATGTGCATGTACAGTACGTAATGAGTCTGAAAAATTAGTCTTAAATATAACAAAGTAATGAGAACATTTAAGACAAGCCATTTTCAGCTGCTGCTGGTCTATTTACAGATTGTGCACTGCACGTTCCAAAGACCTAACCAAAGGGACCTCAGACAGAGTGCTCATAAATAAACCAGCAACTCCCTTTGTATTATGCTTTCCCCCCATGTCCTGAGCCCCCCCACACTGAAAAAAGGAGCATTGCTCTTTTAAATGAACTGGGCAGGACCCAGCACAGATCAGAGAGCATGTATTTATTAATGTTCCTCAATGAAATGCATCCATTGTTATGGAAATCAAACCTATTCCATGTGCAAATGAGCTTGGTTTAAAAATCAGCGCCCGAACACGCTGGCCAAATTGATAGTGGTGGCCTTTTGGAGCCTGTGAAAATCGACCCGAATGCTTTTCGCCTCCGCAGCAATCGGAGCAGAGCGCTGGTGTAACGCTTCAGTGTCGGGAGTGAGGCTGAACAGTGGGATCCTGCTCCGCGACTCTGATTGCGGCAGGCTCGTTCAATTCCGCCATCCCTCTCGATTACTCATGGCTGCCCATACCCAACTCCCCTCCCCTGAATACCCCCCCACCCCCCGCCACCCCCCACCGCACCACTCCACCCCTCCTGCTGGGAGGAGGGTGGAACCAGTTCCCTGGTTGGCTGACCTCATCCACCCCCAGGCTGCATCACATCTCAGGTCATATCACGGGTGGATTTCTTCTGTGTCCAATGTTCCCCTGGACTGATGTTTCACAGTATCTCAATAATATCTGAATTGGACATGCCTGCGTCTGCTTCCAACAAACGGATGCCTGCCTAAATGCTTTGTGAAATGCCTTTGGTTGTTAGTGTGTGAATATACGTGTATATATATGTTCATCTTCCTCATAAATATAACATTTTGTTTGTGATTCATGCTGGTAAACACCCGAAAACTCATCACTCTGATAGTTTATCCCACTGCCTTTGAAAATTGTAGATAGTAATTCCATTGTCAATTGGGGTTAATTTTTAATAAAGAGAGTTCAGGTTGCATTCATATTGTTTCCTTGCATACAAACTGTCAGAACGTTCTGAAACATCAAAAGATGCGGCTTGGCTTCCAATAGATGTGCTTTTTTTTGATAGTTGAAGGCGGAGCTGTTTGTCAGTACCTGCATGCCAGAACATAGAGCCTCATTAGCTTTCAAGGTCAGAGCAAGAGGAATCGGTGCCCACCTTCTGTCTCTTGCCAAAGCACCTGAAGGCACAGCTTGCCGGAGAACCATCTGCTCGCCTCTGCCGGTGCCACACTCATCTGCGGCACCAGCCTTTGATGCCAGGCATCTCCTGGACCTCAAGCTTATACCAACCTGGGCTCCATGCTTTTGGTGTATCTCTCTGCAGGTACTGTATGACTTTATATTTTACTGATCATATACCCAGTTGTGGCACCAAGGAGACAGTCCCCAGCCTTGCACAGCTGGAAATCATTAGCTCCATCATTGTCTCGACAGTGTGTCTTCAATTAGCTGAGAAGATCACATTATGCCATAGAGTTCATTAGAGCTGAATTAATCTCTCTGCCTGATGTGACATTAAAGAAGAACCTGATTTAATTTGCACTGAGAATTTAAATTAATGGCACACTTGAGTTTCCAACTGCAGACATAAGCCCCTACATCATGTCAGGGGAAAAAGAGTTAATTGTAGCAGTGTGTCATAAAGTGAATGACAGATAATCTAGATTATTTTAAATCAAGGAATTGTGCAGTTTATGATATCCTTAAAGGCAGAAAGTGCCAGAAAGCGTATCGATTGTGATGATTGAGCCATAACTTTAGTATTGGTATCACTAAGAAATGTGTCCCACACCTGTAGTAAGCAGGAATAATATGAGCCAAATAATTTTGTTTTAAGGCTTTAGGCAAATGTGTATGTTCATTGCAGTCTTGACAGCCCAAATGTGTAACCGAGCAAATATATATGCTACTATATATCAGCTTGTTAGTTATGAAGACACATCACAGGAAGGGACTGATGGTTTAACACCTGCAGTGATTGATTTTACACTGCAAGCGCACTCACATGAACCAGGTAATCCCTCCATTGGAAGCAACATACTATGCCCCTACAAACAGAAACATAAGAATGAAGTACATTGCTGGAACCATTTCCAAAGTAGCAATTCCAATTACAATTCAATTCCACAGCTGGAACCAAAGGTAGAAAAATCAATAAATAAAAATGCACTGTAATGTAATGTTGAATTATATTTATGTATTTGCATGCTGCCCACAGTTTGCCACTTCTGTTGTAAAACATTTTGTATGTGTAGATTGGTGAAGTGTCTCTTGTATGAGATGGATTACATTGCCCAGCGGTGGATTTCTTTGGGTTACAGTGATCTTCTGGGCTGTTCAAATGGCTGTTGAGGCCAATCAGAGGGCAGGCGATTTGGGGAATTGAGCAAAGCTACAGGCAAGGATAGCTTGCCAGACTTCCATTGTTGTAGCTGCTTACTCACTGTACAATGTTTTGTTTTCCTCAAGTCCCCATTCATTTAAAGTTTCTATCATCATTATTTTCTTGTATTCTCCACCCCCTCACTTGTCATCTATAAAAATCTGTTTTACACTCCATTGTTGTGGGAGACCTTAAACTCCTTGGTCTCATTTGATTGATCTACCCTATGAAACAGTCATCAGTAAGACTTTCAAGCAAGAGGAGATGCTTGAAAGTAAATTAAAATATTATAACCCTTTAAAATAAAATGGTGTTATAAGGTCATGATGTTTTACATACAGTACATCAAGAATACACACAAATCAACATCAGCATAGTGTAAATTACCAGTGATGCTGAATCTGAGTGGGCATTTGTACCAGTGCTATTCCACATCACTGGCTTGCCACATCTATTGCATTAAAAAATCAGATGCCTGAGAATAGGATAATGATTCTCTTTTATTCTACTCAGAGAGTTACAGTGCTATTACAGGCATATTATTCTCCAAAAAGCCTGGATATATATGGTACCAGTAGATTCATTTCGAATTTTACTGTGCTATTTAGTGCAATAAATCTGACCTCCTCCATAAAAAGTACTATGGAGGTGAAATCATTCTTGTTCTGAGTAGCTCAGTCAGATGATACAGTGCATAAAGGCCCATGAGCACAGTGACAGTAATGCTTACACATGTATCCACACTGTGGGGAATGCCTCCTTTGCGTCTGCACATCATGAATTAATTACAGTTTTTTTCTGTTGCACAAACCTTGAGTAATCGCCTGGAAGCAGAATCACTTCATGGGGTTAAATGAATTTTAACCCTTTCCTTCAGTGCAGAGTACTGGAAATGTAAATGTTTGGTCAAACCAGACTCAGGCATTAAGCTTCTCATTACGCTCCTGTCACTTGTTTAAAGCCAGGGTTGAGCTGATGTCCAGTACTTCTTTCCTTTTGCTCAGGTGCAAGCTGGGAAGACACATATACTTGCACTGAAAATGCTGGTGGGTCTCAGAATGCATCATTGATGTTGAATAGCGCAAAGACTGTGATGGGGGAGGGGCAAGGATGTCAATATATGTGTGCTACCCAAGCTTCAAAGAACAGGAATCCCTTGTATGTGTGCATCTGCAGTCCAGGGCAGTAGTGAGGGGTCATGACATACACCACAGCGCTGACACATGAATGCACGTCCCTTCGCACTGTACATGTTATTCTGATCCCCCCAGGCACCTTTGTAGCTGGACCAGACCTCTTCATCCCCAGTTGGTGGAACTTGTGTGCTTCTTCACTGCATTAGCTCAGAGACAAGAGAGACCAACCGTACTATGTAAATTATGCCCCCAGTGTTTTTCTTGTAGATGTGACTCCGGACATGGGGCCCTTAGAAGCCTGCTGGCTGAATACATACCATCCACCCATCAGAATCAGTGAACTGTGTCTTGCTAATGTATGCACCCGTTTCCCTCCCTGTTTGCCTGTCCTAGAAATGCTTAGTGAAGAAAGCTGGTTGCATACCTCACACAATAAAGATATTCTATTTTATTTTTATGATCAGCGAAAGTCAAAATAGGAACTAAATATGACATGTCAGGTAATGAACTTAGTTTAGCCACAAGCTAATATCGATTGTTGCTCTTGGTAGATTGAAAGAATACTCGGATGTAAATATTGAGGTTATGAGAAAACGCAGTTATCGAATACCTAGTCAAGACAAATCGCACTAATTATATTTTGATTAATAATTTCAGCAATCGTATTAATGTGTTTAAATATCAAGAAGCGCTGATTTGGGGACTGACCCAGAAAAAGCCGTTCAAGAAGAAAATGTGTTAAATCAAACAAATTCATTAGAAGTGTTAATGTTCCTTAATTAGTTTCGCAGTAACCCTTTATGCAGTCTGTGTAGCTGCTGATGACAGACGACAAGGACACTCATCCTACAGTCTCTCTTTTAAGTTCTTAACAACATCAAACAGTTGTTTAATCAAGCAAACTGGAAATAAATACTTGCCGGAAGAAACCTAATTAAGATAGACAGTTACAGTCAAAAGTAATTGTCAGATGGATATAAACAGAAAATGCCGGCGAAATAAGGAGAGGAGTAATAGTAATGGTATTGTCCGGCAAATCACGTGCCCTGTCAATGAAAAAATAACGAATTAAGGGAGGTTTATGGATTTGTGTGCGGAATAATCCGTGCGCGTGCAGCGAGTCAGTACGCAAGCAGCAGCACCATCTGTTTCCTCTGAAGCTGTGACTCAAATTTTTGTCAAGATCGGCGAAAGACATCTGCTTAATGCTGGTCTGGTGGCATCGGCTCACCCCCCGAAGCTTGTCAACCGCTAGGATTTCAGAACTGAAGGACCACTCTCACCGTCTGTGAGAGGGGAAGCCGGAGCCCGGAAATAATAGAAGGGAGATAGCCTACTCGGTTTATGCTGCTTTTATTCTGAAGACGCGAATCAATTGTGTTTTACTCTGAATGACTGAATAATTAATAGGTTAAACATTGTATCATTTTCGGCGGTCTGAATCGGCGGGAGAAACCATAAAGAAATTAATGAATGTGCGGCTTTGCTCGAACCTGGGTACCGTAAGAACTGAAAACCGAGGTTATGTCTCAATATTGATGAAACGCTTTGAAAACGAAGGGGATTGTATGGTTAAAGATTTTTATTTGCTCAGTGTTGCTGAGCCTGTCTTGCACTTTTGTTAATTTGTTTATTAATATTTATACAGTTAGTCTAAGAGGTTGATTTCTTCCATTGTGGATGTGCGACCGGCTGAAACGCTAAACGAGGTGATTACTTCAGCCTTTAGATTCTGCAATTTTCTTGCATTTTATTGAATTGAATCTTCCTCGCATGCGTTTCGTCTTCCGTTAAAGGTCTGATAGATGGAACAAATGTATTTGAAGCTACGGTTTAACAGGTCTAATATAACTCATACTCATCCATGTGCATTTATTTCCGAATCGCTGCTCTTGTTTTGAGTTGTTCATGAACTGTTATTCATCGTGCATCGCCAGACTAACATTACAGTCGTTTTCAGTTTATTGGACGATGTTTAGACTGTCCTATATGCATTGTGCTAAACACACAGACAAAATGCATAATTGAAAAGAGATAATTGAAGAGATATAGTATTGTGTGACTGACCATATGAGTGGATTTGTTCAGCTGTACTTTTCATGGTGATTTAAGAGCACACAGGTGTGGATTGATTTTTGCCAGTTTACATACAAAGCGGTAACGTGTGTTTAAATAGTTGTATTACAGAAATAAACAATAATAGTAGAATAATAGTAGACTCTAACTTCAACACTTTTATAATCTACTGAATAAATTTCGTCCTATTCTGTATTATTTCAGATATGAACACACAACACACTTAAAATTATTTTAATATCGATAAAACGTAGCATGTGTTTTTTATGTAAAAGCTGATTTACGCGAGTTGTCCTTTGTAGCCCATGTATGAAACATGCGTTCAGAATGTAATTGCAGACTTTGATCTTAGACATTATCCAGTAAATTATCACATCTGCAAATAAACATACCTTCTTACATTGACTTTATGTTATAAAAATCTCATCCTCCCCTTCCTTCCACTACTGCCTTCCAGATATTGACCAGCTTTGACTGTGTTGCATTCAGAATCACTGTCCCACGGCAAATACTGTGTGAAGCCTTCCTGCGTGGAAAACGCGTTTTCCTCTACACGCGTAATTTGTCTGCTGTAAGAGGGCCTGCAAAATTTTGTCCTTCGCGCCTTGCCGTCGAAATGGGAGATAACATGTCTAAGAGATTGAAACTGGTGTCGGCTACGGAAGCGGAGATGGAGGAACGATCGTTTATCAACCCTTTCCCGGACTGGGACCAAGGAGTCTTCACAGCATCCAACTCAGGAACAGACAGTGACTGCAACGACCCGTTTGACGTGAATGGAAAGGTCAGAAAAAGTGTTTAATGGCACATTTGGAAAGATATTGCGGCTTGTTATGCTTCAGCTAGGTTAGCAAGCTGTCTGGATACCATACTTAGCCTGCGCATTAATTGTTGGGTAGCCAGGCCGTAGTTAAGCTGTATTATTTCTGTGGAAAGCGTATTGATAGCTCGTCAGGTATGCATATAACGTTAGCTAGGTTGCTAGCTGTGTAGCTAGTTAGCTGCACCTTTTCATTTTTTTCTTCTTTTAATACAGTGCGCTGTCAGGTCTATCCTCACGTTTATCTATGTTTAGGTTAGTTGTTAGTTAGCAAGCTAGCTAACTGCATTAGCCAAATTGCGAACGTTCTGTTTTAACATAAGGTACGCTAGCTTAGCAGAAGTCATGTCTAGCTAACTCACTTCTCAATAATGAGCCAACCAAGTAAATTAGAATTCTGGTGCATATTACCCAGTGTGTCGCAGTATTGCATCGCAGCAATGCGGTATTCTCTTTGAAACTTTTTTTTGTTGCAAGTAGCTAACAAGCTAGCTAGATAGCTAGCTGTTGAGGCAGACGACCAATGTGTAAACATTGTATACATAGGTATAATGACAAGCTCAGCAACGTAGCATATAAGCCTCGCTTGTGAACCTGAACTTCCGTTCTACTGAAATGTTTTGTTTGTTTGCCTACACTTTGTGCGATGAATTCTGCCAGATGCGCAACAGAATGGGTCTTATTTTACAGAAAGGCCATAATGACGTAAGGCACGGTAGTAGTAATGCTGGGGATAACTGCAGGTGGACATTAGTAATGTATTCCGTAGTCTTAATTAAGTTTGAATACGATACATTGCTCACTGCACTAATTCATGCTGACTTATATAATGAAATGAGGACACTGTGAGATAAAAATATTATGACATTGGCCTCATTTTGTGTGGTATGATATTGTGTGCTTTAAAGGGCAATTCCTTTTGTGATAACTGAGAATAAAATAATGCTCTTTCTGCCATTCAGAATTGCATAGTTAATATTCCATTACTGCTACGGTGTTCCAGTGAAATCGATTGTCATTTATTTAAGTTTTATAGTCTGCTTTTGTTTCCAAAGTTAGTAATGAGGTTCATGGGCATAAACTCTTCATTAGGGCTATATGTACGTATGTTCGTCTGTGTGTATTTAACATGTAGTTATAAAATTTAGTTCTTTTAGGGAAAAAAACGAGATACTGTTATGCTCGGTCTAGTAGAAATTGTTTGTCGTGCCATAAACCCTGCTGTCCATGGTCCTGAAATTCCTGATAATTGAGAGTAATGGCAATTGGTTTACCAAGAATTTCCAAAAAGTGAACAGTGCACTCTTGAATAGATCAGATATAGTAGCACTTTACTGCACTGCCAATGAGCTTCATTGTTATGGTAAAGATCTCCCTTAATCCCACCACTGTGGTATTTATAGCAATGATGAGTCTGTGATAAATGAAACTATTAATGCCCACTTTCTAGTGAGATGAGGTCAAGAGGGGGAATTACTGTTGGAGTGAGTGCAGTTGATTAACAAGCCTGCCTGGAAAAGAACGGCCTTTCTCCTGTGAGGAATTAAACTGACATTTTAAAACTCAACTCCCCGAGGACCATAATTGAATATCTCCAAATGAGGCTTTTGTGCAAATCTGTCCATCCCTGCTTGTAACAGAGGGCAGGATTATGAATCATGAAACAATGGGGTCTGTTGTAATGTCTCAAAGCGTGACTGTGTCACAGCATGTGTAATTGTTTAATCTCATTTTTATCAGACTAAAAATACCCTGCTGAATAATGTGTTATCGTATCTGTTGGAGAGAGAATAATACGTTTTTTCAGTGCGTATTTTGGCTGTTTTGAACTCTATGCTATGGTAAACATACACAATTAGGTACTGAATTGCATTTTAGTGCACTTGCTTGTCTGTTTCCGTCACAATAAAACATGTACCTGAGACATTGTTACTATACAACTAATTCTATAGGTAAAGTTACTGATAGATTTACAAAGCATATATTTTATTATTGTTGCTGTTGATCAGTCAATCAATCAAGAGATCAGTCAGTTAATTAGACACCCATATCCAGGTCATGTTACATAACATACATTCTCTATATTATCCATTTCTAAAGTTGGATATTCACTAAAGCAGTTCTGGATACTTTGACAGTGATCTGTCTGATCTGCAGCCTTCTGGTTAGCTCTGTAATTCCTTAACCACTGTAAATTATGCTGCTTTAATGACTGACACAAAATACAGTATTTTTAGTTTCAGCTTCCTAACTAACTAGCTAATACAGTCGTGAAAGACAGCTTGACCACTCAGTGGGTGTTTTAAATGGCTAAAGTCTCTCCTTCGAAATGGTTATTATGGATTACCATGTGGGCACTGCAGTAGAAAACCAACCAAGCCTCGTCAGACAGGCCTGGCTAGATTTCCTCCGTGAAAATGGTTCTGTGCTAGTGGCTGGTCTTTGAGAATACTTCTGTTTAGATTTTTGTTGTCTTAAATTTACATGCAACAAACATTTGCAAGACAGAGTCCCATGGTTACGATGTGGCCTACATCAGATGATTTTCCACATTTGTGGTAGAATGTGTACTTTTTGTGTCTTTAAGGTAGATGCAACTGGGAGCCAGCACCAGTCTTAGTAAAATGCTTTCTATTGTGTAGGTGGTACACAATACATCTGTGGCCAGTCACAGAAATTATACTGCATCTATTCCTGCATGCACGTAAAACAACACACATAGCAGGCAAAGCCACTCTGTCACATCGGCTCAGCCTGGCGGCTAAAGCTCTCCAGTGAGTAAAATCCTTCGCTGTTTCTGACAGCAGCCCATGAAATGGCAGAAAGCACGCATTACATAGTCGTAATTCACTTCCATTTTCCAGCTGCTGTGTCCATGCCGCGCGGTTTCACCATGGCCTTCCTGCATGGAGGCCGCTCGCTCACCATCATTTCTCAGGCAGGCTACACAGCTGTGTGCTAGTTCCTGGGTCAGGAAGCCAGCCTCTTAAAGTGCTCTTATTCACGGCCTAATCGCCATGTAAGGCGAAGGCAATTCAAAATGCAGCTCAACCTTACGAATAAAAGGAAAAGCTCCCTGAGAACAGTGGTTATTGCATCGTGTTTACAGCCCACCTACAAATAAAAGAGCTGTCTGTTTTTGTTCTAAACGTGTCTGTCCAAAAAGGACGTTAAGCCGCCAATGTCCGCGGCGCATGTTCCCAGAGGATGGGCGCCCTTAAAATGGCAGAAAGCACTGTGAACCATCCTTATAAAGCTGATTTACGCACTCGGTGTTCGTGATTGGCTCGGGCCCAGGGCCACACACAGCGCCGGTTGTGTTTAGGTCCGATCTAAAGGGCACCCGGGGAGCAATGAAAGGAAGATTGCTCGCCCGCTCCTGGCACCGCGGCCACTTGCAGTTAAGTTAGTGGGGCAGGCAGCTTTTTACCGCACGCAGTAAAAGCCCCCCCCCCCGATTCTCACTTTGCCGCCTTGTCTCGCTGAAGCCCACTGTGAAGGAGTGGGCAGAGGGTGTTTGATGGGAGCTCTCCGAGGAGCGGCGGGGCCTGCGGGGAATGCCAGCACCGCGTCTGTTCCTTGCTGTGGGAGGCTGAGAACATTCGGTGGAAGCGTCCAACAAGCTGCACAATTTATTCTTATCTTTGAGGTGCACATTGAAGCAGGTGTTGTGTGTGTGTGTGTGTGTTTTTTTTTTTTTTTTTTTGGTGCTTACTCAAGCTGAAATTTCAGCAGCCGTCAAACTCACTGTTCTTAAAGTTTGGGGAAAAAAAAATGCAAAATTAACCCTGAGAAATGAGTTTGCATTTTTTTTTTTTAAGTCTGAAGCATGCCGCAGCCACCAAGAGTGGGGGCCTGTGTCTGCAGCTGTGGCTTTCTGCTGATGGAAGCAGTGTTGTAAAATATCCACGCAACCTGGCCACACTGCATCCAGGTCTGAGCTGTATCCGGACATGCAGAGGAGCAGTGCTGTGTCACTGGTTTCGGGGTTTGTGTCTGGTTTGTATTAGGCTGATGTATTAGGCTCTGCGGGGTTTTAAATACTGAGGTCCGGTTATCCGAGGCACGTCCACTAGCCTGAGGCCATATGTCTCAGTGTCAGTGTCACATTAAGTCACTCTGGAGCATCTCAGCAGCTCTTCTTTGCTGCCTGACCAGTGAGCGTAATTGCTCTTAATGCGTGCAGGCGTTGCCATTATGAGCCATGTCATACAGTGCCTATGTAGTGCATTTGATGAAACATGCAGCCTCTCTGCATGCTCCGCTTGTAATGGCAAACCAGAGTGTTTATTTATCCCATTTAAACACGCTTTTCTCCCGCCTGCAGCCAGGGCTTTGGATTCCAGGCCTTTGTTTAGCAAACAGAGAGCCCACTGCATGCTCAGCAGAATGTGATACTGGCCTGCTGTGCCCCGTACGTCTAACACCATCAAAGCTACGGCTGGCTCCAGTGTCGAACCTGATATCACAGTAATAAAAGTTGTTTTAATAAGGCAGTATCAGCCTCTCGGCTCCAGGCGCACGGATCCCTCCTAGCCCAGCTGATGCACAGCCTACTTAAAAGCAGTGTGTCTGATGTGGTCTTGAGGGAGGTGTGGGAGGGGTGGGATTCCCAAGGCGCCCTGAAATACCTTTTATGTGGAGAGTGTGGGGTGAATAAATGCGCTGTCTGTCATGAGGCAGAGTAAATGGGAGGCGTACCTTGGGGGCGGGTGGAAAACAAACTGAATTTACGAGGGGAGGTGCGGCGGGGCAGGGCAGGGCAGGGTGCGGCATGGTGGCGGGCTGAAGAGTCCCTGGTGCTCCGCTCCTCTTGCTCTGTCAGCCTCTCCCCAAACTGGGACCGGCTGACCTCCGCCATGATGGCACAGGCTAGCTTCCGGCAGGCTCGGACCGGCCGGACTCTGCCACACTGGGACCAGCTGACACTTTGGAGCTTTCTGCTATCCTCCAAGACGCTGGGACCGGTTAGCCTCCACCGTGCTGTGACTGGCTAGCTGAGCTTTGATAGCTGAGCGCTTCCATGTTTCCACGCAGTTTGCTGACCCAGAGCTCTGCTTGGCGGGTGGTCCTGTTGGCTGTCGGGCCCTAGCTTTTGGGTCGAGGGACCCGGGGACATTGCTGACTTAGCAGGCAGGGTTTATGTGCAGGGCCAGCTGCAGCCTGTTTGAGAGCAACCCGAGACTCAGCAAAAAAGAACAGTTGTTTTGAAACCAAGTTGTTTGTTCTTTGGTCCATTCTCCACTGTGGCAGTCACATTTTAGCATCACATCTAAACTGCAGAATTTAAAACTGTAATGAAGGTTGCTATCAGGGACACAGGTCCCTATTCTGAACCAGAGGGTTCAGTGATCACAAAAACCTCAATAAGATCAAGATGTCTATACTTTTACTATTCTAAGCTTTGTGAAACTGCTTTTGTTGTAACACACATTTATGCTATTGTATTACAGTAAGCCTGTATGGTTTTTATGCAAGTTTTGCAATACTAATAACACGCTCGTGTTACCTCTGAAGAAAACCGAAAGTCGTCCTTTGCCCCTGTGTTACAGGTTGCTGTAGCCCCTAAAGAGCCACTTTGCTGGCTCAGGTACTGCTGTTTCACTGCCGTGAGGTTTTTTATGGCAGTAGGAGAGTACAGGATCTGGGGAACAGCGCAGACGCGCGTGATGAATGGGGCCGTGATAAAATGCACACTCCATAGGTTGCGATTGCGGCGAGTAAATTGACTTTAAATCGTCGAGGGAAACGTATAATACCCGGCTCCCTCTCCCCTGTGGCGATCACTGAAGCAACACGTGGCTTTCTTTTGTAGTCACGGACGACGCTGTTCTTCAGGTCTGTTGGCTCAGTATGTATTATTTAACAGCTTTCAGATGTGCTAAATCTCGCCGCAGTGTGCGGCGATTTCAGAGCGTGGAAGGACAGAGCGTGGCGTTGGAGTGCGTTGGCGCTTTCGCAGCTTGGAGTGGTTGAGTGGCCTTCGTGTGCGTCTGCCCGTCAGCGTGACAGGGGGGAGCGACGGAGGGGGGGGGACTCGACTTCCTTGTCAGTCCGGCGACACCTTCCTTCGCTCGCCCTTTCCCCCGGGGGCGCCCTGCCAGCCTCGGTCCGCAGCGGTGCACGCACGTCGATAGCTGGCAGCACGCTGGAAAGGCGCCCCTTTGAACACCTCCTCAGCATCTGATCAGCCAGCCCCAGCGGCAGCTGAACTGTAGGCCAGTTCCCCAAGGCCCGAGCCTTCTGATCTGCCGCTGGATAGCGTATTATCTTTATTGATGTTCTGCTGGTTCTCAGGCATATTCGAGGCTTGCTGTGTGTGTTGTTAGGTATCTGAATTTGACCGCTTGTAGTATGGGCGTTTCAGAATATCGTCTCGTCAAAGGCTTACTTTAGCCCATGTTTTGGGCTGCAGAATGATACCAAGCACTGGGTGTTGCATTATTGTAATGTGAGTTGAGGTACAGTATTATCAAAGGAATGTGACCTGGAGATGGGTATATAATTGCAGATAGACACATTTAACTCTGCAGTATTGAATTACAATATTATCAAAGGTCTGTGACCAAGAGATGAATGTTTAATTGCTGATGGGCACATTTAACCCTGTGGTATCAGTTAAGTGGTTATTTTAATACTTGCAACGTTGCCATTCGTACGTGAACTTGTTACTGCTTAAAAAGTATCCTCTTGAGCAGGTTGAAAGCATATGACAAAAACCTGTATCTGAGGTACCAGTGATGCATTTGTCACGATCACCAGTTGTCTCACATGTAAATCTTGAATGGCCCTTTGTCTTGGGGGGTCGTAATGAAATTAATGACCCACAATCGGCTCTGGGGGAAGTTAAAATGTCTCGATGTTTATATGTTGGATGAAATGGAGTGTGAAACCGAAGCTGTTTCAGGTCAGGGAGGGATTTGCTTTCACTCGTTCCCAGCACTCCCTGTGTCTCTGGCTCAGTCTGCCCTTTCTGACGGAGAGTTATCGCCGTGGCGAAGCAGCTTTTCCACGCTAGGCCATTTCCCCTCTCAGATTTCTGCCCTAAGGAACGCGACTTCCCACTCGTGTTTGCGCCTGTGTGTGGGATGGAGGGATCTGAGGGAGCGTGGGGAGCTAAGAGAGAGAGAGACGTTTTGCATGCAGGCGCCTGTCTGTGCGCCGCCGTTTTAAAGTGCGGAGGAGGACTCTCAGGCCCGAGCTTTGACATACCTGCTTATTACAGGTAGTCTACTTGATGTCTGTGGTCAGCCTGACGCTGTTCAGACTTGAAATGCAGTCTTTACATTGTCATGCAGTGTCTGCCACATAACACCTGTACATGTACAGTCCTTACCGTACCATGCAGTGTCTACAGCAGAAGGACAGTTCTTACTCTGTCATAGTGTGTCAGTGACACAGTTTGTGTATGTGAAGGCCTCACCATGCTGTGATGTAGTGTAATGCAGGATCGCCTCAGTATTGTCCCCCGTTTTTGGGTCAGTTTGCCCTTCATAATTTCCCTGCTGTATGCCTTTTCTGACCTTGTGCTCATTTTCATTTTCATTTTTTATTAGATATCTCCCACTCCAAAGTTCCCCCGTGACGATTTGTTTCTGAAAGCGCTTCCTCATCGCAGTTGTGCGGCTCATGTGACTTTGGGGCCGGTGGGTGAGTCTGTGAGGCTGCTGAATGAATCACTACTCCAGCAGGGAAGAGACCAGGCAGCAGGACAGAAGTGGCACCAAGGCGGGCGATTCCGGAGAAGGGATAGAATATATTGGAATGTGTTCGTATTTTTAAAAAGTATTTATTTTCTTAAATGCCACATCAATTGGGGTGGAAGGCGTCTTAAATGGCCTAGCTGAGAGAGCTTTTAATCAGAAATTCTGCTGAGGAGTGCACTGCCGTAGCGAGTCACATGACTCGAGTCTTATCCAATCCCATCTCTCTTCCTGGCTGCGTTAGCTTTAGCGTATCGGTGTGGTTTAAGTGCAGACGGGCACTGGGTTCCTGTGTGTATGAGCCGGCCTCCACAGCGAAGCTCGCACGTTTAATCTGATACTCTCCGAGCCCTTATCATCTATCAGTGTCCGGCGCACCGATGCGCCGTTTGTGTCGAGGGGCTTTGTTCCTGCTTCCAAAGCCGGCAGCAGCGTTTCTGTACCCGACTCCTCCAAGTACCGTTGTCTGCGGCGAGCACAGCCCCACAATAGCAGTATTTATTCAATTAAGGCCTCTGCCAAATGCACAGCTCTCTCTGTTTGGCCCTCAGCTCGTCGCATTGTTTCCCTTCCGTATCACAGCGGCCAGTGTTGTGTTTGGAGTAATGTGTTCCAAACAGATGGACTTAAAGAATATTCATACCAGAGAATCTTTTCTCAGTGGTCCTGTAGGAATGTCAGGTGGTGCACAATTAGAGTATAACGTTCAGGGGTTGGATGTTAGGTGTTCTTCGTGGTATGCGGGTTGGAAGCGGCTCGCACACGAAGCTGCATTGCTTTTTTTTGTGTCGTCTTTCAGAAACGCGAAAAGCATCTGAGATGTTAAAGGCACGCGGCCCGCGTCTTTCTGAACTGACAGGCTTAACGCGCTCACCCTGTGCTGGTTCTCTGCTTTGGCAGATCGGCGACGCCTTCGAGAAGAAGGTCCAGAACAAGATCAAGGACCTGCTGCAACAGATGGAAGAAGGGCTAAAGACAGCTGACCCGCATGACTTCTCTGCCTACACCGGCTGGACAGGTGAGAGTCAGAGCTGGGGGGTCCTCCAGCTTCCCATCCTCCTCTGCAGCCGAGCACCACACAGCATCGCCGTCACGGACAAAAAGTGCCATCACTGAGGTGGAAATCATTACTTTCTGGTTTTCGCTAAGCAACATGCTAGGGTCCAGTATGGTCCCATCTTACATTTGTTTGGGAACATTGTGTCATGCTATATTTGAAGTACGGTTTTGCATTTTTATAGACATTTTTGATCAATGCTCACTGAGCTTCGGCTAAAATGGAGAATACTCAAGGGAGAAAGTGAGAGTATGACATCACATAGCTCAGCACAACCAGAAATAAGCTCTTTTGCTGACTGTTGTTCATAGCAACAAAATAGAGAAAAACAACCAGATAACTGTAGAAAACATAATGGATACTCACCCTTTAGCTAGAGTGATTCACTGGGATTGTGGGATGTATTACAAAATACAGCCACAGGAATTGTTAGCTGCTGTGGCTTTCATTTTAATTTTAAACAGCCTACAGATGACCACATTATTATGTAAAGGATTAAAAAAAGTTGGATTTTAAAAACAGTTTGGAAGCGCATTGGCAAATTCTGTTCTTTTTTATTTGGTGATTATTGTATGGTAAAACTGTTGCAAAGAGTATCGGAAAGTGCATTGAAACAGTCAATACTGCAGAATTTTTTCTTCTTCAGTTCTCCAGTGTTTTTGCTTAATGTTCAAACAATGAACCGTCCAAAATTCTGGCCTTTAAACATTTGCAGTTGCTTGAAAGCACATCTGTAGCAGCGGGAGATCGGAATTGGGCTGAGATGACAGGGTGAAACTTTAATCCGTTTCATCTTCTGTCATTGTGCGCTGTGGTGCTGGTCACGTGACACAGCCGAGGGCAATTTCAGAGGTCAACAAGCAAATGTTTTGTTGCCAAGCAACTGGACGGAGCCCGCCCATGGTCTTGTGCCATTAGCGCACCGCCAACAACAATTTGCGGCTGCCGAGCTGTCCCCCTGGCTAAGGGGGCATTTCATTTCTGTGAAGGGGGCTTGGGGGGTAGAGCTCTGGTGACTATTTTCCCCCTGGCCATTGCATTTTTGTCATTCAGTTGAATTCAGTTCAGTGCAACTTTTTTTATATCTCCACTGGTGCAATTAAGAAGGCAATGTAACAGGTAAATCCTAACAGCATATAAAACACAGACAGTACCATACAAATACCACAGTAAATACCCCCTCCCACACACATAGAAACCAAACACATACTGTGGCAACATTCAAGAGCCTAGATTTTTAAAGGGCAGAGAGCCCAGTGTTAGATGCAATTTCCTTACAGTGCCGCCCCCCTCCCCCTCCCCCAGGGATAGCCCTTCTGTACCTGCAGCTGCACCGCGTCACCCGGGACCCGTCCCACCTGCAGCGGGCGCTGGACTACGTGAAGAGGACCCTGCGCAACCTGAGCGGCCGCAGGGTGACCTTCCTGTGCGGGGACGCGGGCCCGCTGGCCGTGGGGGCCGTGGTGCACCACAAGCTGAAGAACGAGGCGGAGTCCCAGGAGTGCCTCACCAAGTACGAGCCCCACCCCTCCCACCGCAGGACACTCACTGGCTGGGTGTAACATGTCTCCCAGTGGCGAAGTGCATGGTAGCAAAGGTTTACCATACTGACAGTGTAGCTTCATGCTGTTAATATTTGCCAGCCTTGTGAAGGCATGTTACGTTTTGCAATTTTTGCAAATTTTTGCAATTTCTGATTGGTGTATTTAAAAGCGCTTTCAACAGAAATCAAAGTTGCAAATTCTTTCAGAGTACATTTCTACTTTTTTTGGTTTAAGTTTTAGTTAAAGTCAAAAAAAAAAATCCTTATCTGTGTAATTCTCTTCAGAACAGAGATTCTTTTTTCTTCCTCATGTGCCTCAGTCTCTGGTGCCTCTGAACCAAACTGCAACACAGACAGGGTTGTTTAAGCTGCACATTGACTTTTACAGCTGCTGAAACAGTAGGTTGGGGTCTTGTCCTTAAAAGACCTGGCTGGCTTTATATAGCAGCTGCATTTGTGGAGATTCATAGCCTGTTTGAGAACAGAAGACCTTTATTACCTCACCACTGCGGGCACAGTGTTTCACAGTGACATAGTTGGGTTGTTTGTGCAGCTAAATACGCTCTGCCCTCAACCAAACACATCGGTTTCAATAACCACAGTCATTTGCTACATTTATTCCGATCAGTGCTAGTTCCCATTAGTGTGAGTGGATTTAATTTATGCACTGTTGCTCTTTGTGGAAGAGCTCAGACGTGGCACTGACTCCACACGCAGCACTGCAGGATTGGTATCCTCTTCGAGTGAATCAGCAAGTCGGTCTTGTTTGTTTTTTTTTTTTTAATCAGGAGAGGCTCTGGTTCTGCATGACGCAAAGCTTGCGATGTCGGGAGACTGTTCTCATCGCCTTCCCCTCCGCTGTTTCATGTCAGTGTGCATTTTAATCGCAAGAAAATGTCATATTAAGAAGCATATTTTTAATCTAAAAGGGCACTGCGCCTTGAGCAGAGGTTGGAGAGTGTCTAAGTTGAATGTGTGCTGCACTGGTTTCTGTTGGTATGCTGATGGAATGTTAGCGCTCACAGCAACGGCTTGATTAAATTACAGTAAACCTTAATCTCCTGCCGGCGCTTCAGCCTCTTTCCCAGGAAAATTCATTTCAAAGACAGACAGCTGGGAAAGGACTTTTACTATCCTTTCAATGTGGGCTATGGCGTCCTCTGTCTTCCTCTGTCAACCCCTGCCATGGCCCTTCTAGTACAATGCTATTACAAGGACCATGACAATGTTTTACATTTAATCCCAAGCATTTTTACACTTTGGCCAGTGTGTGTCTGTGTGTGCCTGTGTGTGTACGTGAGTGATAGTGTGTGATTACCACATACAGACGAAAGCTTAATGTGTGATTCAGTGCATGGTTCCCCATGCCTCCAGGCTGCTGCTCTGCATGTACATGTGTTAACTTCTGATTCAGGGTGTGCTGCTGTGTTTGTCTGTGTATGTGTGTGTACCCTAAAGTCTGCCGTGGGGTGTACTTGCGTATATGTGTGTGTGTATGTGTACATCCTTAGATATGATTCATTTTGTGTGTGTGTGTGTGTGTGTGTGTGTGTGTGTGTGTGTGTGTGTGCGCATTAACATGTGGTACAGTACATGTTAAAGTACATTGTATAATTTGTCTCTAACTCTATCTGCCCAGTGCCGGCCAGAAGCAGATGGGCCCCCCCTATGAGCCCGGTTCTGCTCAAGGTTTCTTCCTGATAGGGAGTTTTTCCTTGCCACTGTTGCCTTAGGCTTGCTCTCAAGGGGTCTCAGGCCTGGGAACAATGTAAAGCTGCTTTGTGACAACTTGTGTTGTAAAAAGCGCTATACAAATAAAAATGAATTGAATTGAATTGAATGTGTCCCCCTGTCTCCAGACTCCTACAGCTACAGCGCTCAGTGATCGCCCCAGACTCGGACATCCCGGATGAGCTGTTGTACGGCCGGGCGGGGTACGTCTACGCTCTGCTGTACGTCAACAAGGAGATTGGCCCCAACACTGTGGACGAGGCCACCATCTCCAAGGTGACTGCTTCTCTTTTGCCTCCCCTACCTTGGGGGGGGTCATGCATGCTTGAGCTAAGGATGCGGGAGTTCCGTTCCTCTCCTCTGGCGCTGAAAGATAAATGTATCCAGGGTGCTGTCTCGCTGTTACCGGAGCTAGAGTGGTCTTTCTGTGGGCAGGGCCCTGCAGAGTACAGGGTGTGCCCGGTGGAACCGTGTGTGTGTTTGTCTGTGTGTGCCTTTCTGTGTGTGGAGCAGGGGGGGGGGGGGGGGGGGGGGCGTGCGTGCGTGCGTGTGCGTGCGCTCTAGCGGAGTAGCAGCATTATTGCTGGGTCACTGTGTGTGTGTGTGTGTGTGCGCGTGTGTGTAGGCTAGAGGAACAGCTGTCTGACTGTATTATTGCTGGGTCACTATGTGTGTGTACGCTAGAGGAGCAGCAGTCAGGGTGTGTGGGGTTGCTCTTACTCCGTATGTGTGTATTTGTCTGTGGGGGTGTGGAGGAGTGTGCCCTGGATGCTGTCCAGCTTAGGCCCACGTGTCTGGTAAACGGATGGATATTAATACAGCAGTCAAGGGAGGGCCCTGCGGTGTTGTATTTCAGTGTTTGGAAATGGAGAAAATTGCTTCCTGTTATAAAAAGGTGCATTCTAAGCACAGTATAAGTGCTCTCCATCCCACCGGGTATTCAACTTGTGTGCATATCTCAGCTACAAAACCATAGATCTGGCTTGTGTAAAGTCACAAAGGCACTATAAGTGTGAAATATTCCATGTGTTGATATCTGAGTACCAGCACAGGAGTTTTTTTTTTCTTTAATTTACTGAACATTTTTCTTTAATGTATTGAATTAATTTTCCTTACAAGAAGCTAGTTGACTTTTTTTGTAATTTAAAATGAATTCTCACATGTAGCCAAATTACACAGAAGAATACCATGCAGAATGTTGTAACTGCACAATGATTCTTTGCGCTCTTTGCTGTTAGATCCCATGTCAAATGTTACATATTTAGAATTGTTGACTGTACTTTCAGTTATATTTAAAAAAAATCTTTTGCAGATGTCTTTTAATACTGTATAATCGCTTACTGTACAAATTTGATTTTATTCCCTTCAGAAATACTATTGTTCAGGGGGTGAGAGGATTAGCAGCTCAGTCCTCATGAAAAAGTCGTTTTCTCCTTTGATGTTACATGCAGTTATGCATTTGGAACAGAAATGGCAGGCGGGTCCTGCTTTCACAACACACTGTGTTCCTGGAAACTGTTACAAACCAGACCATCTGGAACTTTATTTACCCATAGACCCGATGTCATAAGCAGGGGGCAACTCTCCTTAACAAGCGATAGGAATCAGTTTCTTTGCAAAAATGTAAAGTATGGGATTACATAAAATTCATAAGATGTTAATGGGATATAAATATTTGTAGGTGTAAATGTAACTGCACATGAAGTACGGTGTAAGTGGTAGCGTGATGGGTGCTGTGCAGTTATTCATGAATAAGTCAGCAAGATGCAAATCACTGTCTGGGGACAGGTGTCGTAAAACTGTTAATGGGAGCCTTTATATGACGACACTAATGCAGATTGTGAAATGGAGGCTGCCATTTTTTTTCCTTTTTTGAGCATCATTGTACGTGTTTGGTACAAAGCACAAATCCCCATGCAGCACATCTAGTCACTCGGACATCCCTGCCTCTGGGAACACGAGTGACAGGCTGACAGCATGACGGTCACCTCATGACACTCAGTTCATAAAGAAACAAGTGAAAGTCAGCAGTTTCTGTGGCTTCTGCTCACTGATGCTAATAGGCATATTATAAGACCAATTTTGTTCAGAAACATTCCAAATATATCTGTCATTCTCTTCTCAGAGGAAGATTTGACAGTCAGGAGTTCTGAGGCTCACGGCAGCAATTATATGTTGATTAGTAATGAGGAAATTTACTTACCTCAAATGAATTGAATATTGTGTAAGACGGTAAGTAGGTAATTGTTCTCTGTGGGTTTAAGATGAAGTTGTTCTTTCCCATGTAGGTTGTTGCATTGTGACTGTGATTCCTGGATCAGATTTTTTTTCCATCTCTGAGCTTCAGATGTGCTGTGTTTCCTGGCCTCCAGTTCATTTCTGCCTGGCAGTGCGTCCTGTGATGGAGCGACAGGGAGACTGCGGTCCTGTCAGCAGCGCGGTTGCTCACCCCGATTCTCACTCCGAGGCTCTGAAACGGAGGTGCCATTTTTAGTCAGCGGCCCAGGGCCAGCCGGGCAGGCAAAACAGCAGCAGCCTGCCTGCCTGCCACATCAGCGCCGCGACTGAAGGCCCAGGCTACAGCCAGGCCCCTCTGGCAGATAATGCCGCTTCTGCAGGGAGCGTGTCACCTTCCTGTAGTGCGCTCTGATTGGCACTACCTTGAACCCAACACACACACACACACACACACACTCTGCAAGCGTACAGCTTTTCCACAGAGTTAACACGAGCCCTGTTTGGTGTGGCCGCCTGGCTGCATTAGTATCGTCAGATTTCGAGTGGACTCGTTCGCTTCCCTTCTGTGTCAGAGAGCAGGAGTAACCCCATCTGTCTGAGAAATGATGAGCACGCAGTGCAGAAAGACAGGACCTGGAGCTGTGCATTATTAATGCCAAAGAGATGAAAGTGTCAATGCATTGCTTCGAAACATTCGTAATCAATGAAAGCCATGACAAAGAGCCATGCAGCAAAGCACCATTGCTGTAGACGAGGCATCTCAATTTGCTTGATTGATACCGCCGGAGTTTTTTTATTTTTTTTTGTACCTGCACACGGGCGCAGAAGGAGGCTTAGGGAGCACCCAGCTGTGCGGCTGGAAATGCTGCTGTCACTTTTTAAAAATCGAAGTTGCACCAACCCATCTTTTTAAAAGGGCTATTGGTAGTCGCAGTTCAGAGATGTTCTTTCAGACTGCTCCAGTGGGAGGCTTATGAAAAAAACCTGCTGACAGTTTCATTTACAGCGCGTCTTCCCCGGCTGCTTGTGTTTCGCCGTCACTGACAGGCTCGTGGGAGGGCGAGCCGCACGCTTCTCAAACGAATGAGCTCGGCTGTGCGTTGGTGACAGTTTGGTGCGCGGATGGGATCCTCATGTGACTCGCGTCCTCAGATATTTCTGCTGTAGAATGAATCCCGACTGTGTGACAATAAACATTACTGTCACAGTCCCAAGGTCGTCTCTTTTGGTTCAAACAATTGCTGAACTTCCGAAAGGGCTCTGATGGTACAACCCAAATGTCCTGATGGAGCTTGACACCTAAGGCTGAAAATTCGAGGAACCTAATTCAGTGGGCCAGTTGGCCCAGAAGAACATTACATAAAGGTTTAGGGAAGAGAAGGGAAGTTTCTTCCCCTTTTGGCGGGTCACTGTTTAAGTCTGTCAAAGAACTGCTGTGTCTTTGCGCTGAATAGCCTGGTCTGAACGTCAGTCATCAGAGAAGCTGAAAGGGATTTTGTTTTCCTTACGTTAATGAAATAATCCGGTTTCCCCCAAATGATTAAGTTGTCTCCTATCTTTCAAGCCACATTGACAGTGGAGCAGCTCAGTCTGTATACAGTGCGGCAGTTATGTGACTGAGTGGATACCGCTTTCCTGTCTGCAGCTGTAGGGCTTGCTTTAAATGCAAGCAGTGTTTAATTAAGCTGGTGAATAAATAAAATTCTCTTAAATGACTCTGCCATCCCTCTGAGGGTAGAATGGAGGATTTGCGGCTCCTCTGTTTGGGGGAAGGGTTTAAAGGAACCGTGGGACACGGGAAGAGACAGGAAAGCCCCCCCACTTCGGCGGTAACTTTTAATGATGTTTAAGTTCACTCTACAGGGGCCGCTCTGTGAATTGATTTGTTCTGACAGTTTTATTAGGTTTAACAGGTACCCAAAGGAGGGGAGGGGCCCGCCATGCTTTAGCGGCTGAGCGCTACGCCGCCCTAATTGTCATTTATTGCCCCTTGATTGGAGTAATTACATCTGGGCCCGGCCCCACTGTGCTCCCTTCCACTTGTTTCTTCATTGACGGCGGGAAGGCGGGCTGCAGACGCGCACAAACCCTGGCACAGCTCTGCCTCGGCAACACGAGACGCCGCGCCGTCTGAAGAGATGCCCGCCTCGGACTTTTTTGGGGGCGGGGTTTCCTGTCAATGCTCGTTGAGCCTGAGAGGAAGAGCTTTCGCGCGTGTCTCCGTTTCGATGATGCCACTCTGATCAGGTCTGTGGGGATCATTTCTAGACAAAAAGGCAGAGTTCGGGATACCTCGTTGGTTTTGAATTGACATACACATTTATGCATTTTACGCCTTTCACCACCACAGTGCAATAAATTACGGGATTCGCTGGAATTACACAGAGGAGAGCATGTCTAAGACCTTAAGTAGGGCCGAGGCACGCTGCCAAGGTCTCTCTTTTTCCCTGTTAGGACATTCTTGTGCTTAGTGCTTTTTCATAATACCCCGCTTTGCTGTTACTTAAAAAGTGATGCAGCTCCACACAGAAGGCTCAGCATGTGAAGAGACTTAAGGCACAGGGAGATTGCAGGGCCATGCTGAGTCTGCGCTTTCTGCTCCATTCACAACGCGCTGAACAGTCTCCAAGGCCGTGCTTTAGTGGGGGGTGGGGGGGGGGGGAATCACTGCAGCAGCCACTCCCACCTGACTGGGCACATTCTGGAGGGACTCTGTCACACAGTCACATGCCCTTGCTTATGCTTCGGTAAACATCTCCAATTTATCTGGAGGCTGAAACACTAATCCTCTTTTGTACCTTTTGATATAAGTAATTCCAAAATGATAGGAGTAGCACAATTTTTGCTGCTTTGTTTTAATTACGGATCTTATTCCCCCCCCCCCCTCTCTTTCTGTGCCTGTGTTGGCCTCTCACTGTCCTGGCCTGTGAAACCGAGGCAGTCAGTTCACGAAACCTGCAGTGTGAGTAATTACTGCGTGTTCGCCGTGCAGCTCGGATCTGCTCATCCGTCTGGGCCCGAAGCGCTCGCGTAAACCGCGAGGACGAGTCTCTCACTGCCGCGCCGTGCGTCGCGGCCCGTTCGGAGCCACCTGAGCGGCCGTGCGTCGGCTGCAGCAGATGCGAGGCCTGTTTCCGGTCTGCTGCAGCCGATGCACCAGCGACCGGATCGTGCCTCGCCTGTCTGTTCCGATGTAGCCTTGGTCTGCTCGCTGTCTCTCGGCTCTCCTCACAAACACAGGGATTAAGCCGTCTGACCAATGCTCCTGATCAGGGACAAAGGAATAAATGGAGTTCAACTGTTAAATGCTGAATTCCTTTGTTCATCCTGTGAAGCTGTCACTGTTGTATATGTGTGTGTGTGTGTGAGTGTGTATGTTGTATGCTGTGACTTAAATTTTAGCGAGATTTTCCAAGTGCGTGTCATCCTATCTCGAGATCCTCCTCTGAGGCTTCCAGCCTTTTTTTTCTTAATCCTGCATTAAATCAGATTACAAAAGCATATGTATCAGGTTAATAGGGGATGTCGTATTCCTGTCCATGAATGGTTGTTTAGTCTGCATGTCTCTGGGGCGGCAGCGTACCATTGACGCAGCAGGATCCAGCTGTGGAGAATCGTGGGTTAGCATCATCAGAGAGCGGCAGTAAATCTGTACTCCCACGCAGCAAACCCTTCTCATCCTCTGGTCTTATCTGCCAAGCTTCAGTAATGGACAACAGACACAGACTGGAAAGTGCTGGTGCTGTCTCTGCTAAGAGTATTTTTCACACTTCTGAGAGCTCTGTATTAACCCAGTCCCACTGGCGGGTACCTTTGGACGCTGCGACAGATCGCCCGTGGGCAGGGGGGTGAGCTGTTGAGGGCGTCGCCTTCGCCGGTGCGATCGTGTCCCCAGCTCCGGCGAGCGCGACAGTTTGTTGCCGGTGGTGATCGCGGCTGTGCCTGCGGGTGGCCTGCTGTCAGCGGACCGGCGCTGCAGCCCCCGTCATCCCGGCTAAGCGGAGTCTCCCAAGCTTCAGCGACAGCCTAATCATCTGCGATTAATGCCGCCTGCCTCCCATTAGCGGCTCGCCCGTGGGCACCGCTGTCCGCTCGCCGGGCCCGCGTCTGCGCTGCCGCGCCTCATCGGTCGCGTTGAGGACGGGGAGAAGGGTCGGCAGTGAGAGCCCCGCCTTTTTCCTAGGCCCGCACCTCACCAAACCATCTCTCATCAGGCCTCTGGGCTGAGAAAGAGTCAGCGCAGAGCTTGCCCTTCATGCGACCGCTTTCTGCCGGGGGGGTGAGAGAAAGACGAGGGCTACTTCCTGCAGCGGGCGGAGGGAGGCGAGGACTGCGTAAAGTGCTGGCCTCTCCGTCAGAGCAGACAGACTTTCGTTAACAGGGGAAGATTCGGCGTGCGAAGCAGGTGGTGGGAAGGTCACGGCGTTGCGCTATGGAGGACAGGTGTCTTCAGGGAGGGAGCCCTGCTTGTTTTTTCCCCCCCTCCGCTCTGAGAGAGGTGCTGCGTCGGAGGAAGGGTCCCGAGGCCGGCCGTTGCCAAGGCGTCTGTCCTCGCAGTGGGGGAACCGTCTGCCTGCAGGAAAACAGGGCCCGTCGAGTCGGCCAAGGAAGATGGAGAAATCGTCATGGGGCTGATTCAGAGACACACCCCGCTGTGCTTGACCGATTTCCCCGCGCTGTGAAATGGGATGAAGGGGGTTAGCTGTCATGCAGCAGCGGCCTCCCGCAGCACCAGAAATTGAATGTGTTTGAAACGCTCAATGTCTGACATGTCAGAAAGAAACGATCTCCGATCTTTTTATATTTCAGAAATACCAGGCATAATAATGAAAAAAACCTCTTTGGTTTGAGCTGTTTTGACACAATGGTATCAGCTTAATCTCATGGTTGGTGTGTGGGTGGTGTGATGCACTGTACAGTGAGGCCATTCATAGTAAGAGATTGTCTAGAAGGAGTAATTCTGTTGGCTCAAGTCTCAAGTCCTGACCCCCTATGGGGAGTTCAGTCCACCGCTGAGGGACCACTAGAGACAGGCACTGTGTCTGAGAGGAGTGACCTCGTCGGGATGTGACAGTCAGTTTCCCCATGGTTGCGGAGCGTAGTGATCTTCGAGGAACACGGTTTGAAGAACCGTTTAGTAATATTGATTATCATCACTAATATTGATAATATGCTGTAGTAATGCACTGTAGTCATCTGTAATACCATCTAAATATGCCATGAACATGTTATAATACTGCTGGAAATGAACATGCCTAGAATGGTGGCCAGGCAAGTTTAAAAATCAGGACATTAAGTGAATTTAAATCAGCAAAATAATAGATCAGATTTAGAGATAACATGTTTTATCTCATAAGAAATGGACATTCTAAATGGACACTGACATTAGATAGATGCTTGGGGTATTTAACTTGTTCTATGCATTTGAATCCATATTTGCAATGTTCATGCACAGTGATATGATTTTTGGTGTCTTACGGAGACAAAGGAATTAAGGAAATGGTGCCTCCCATTGCTTTAATTACCTAAAACTCCCATCCACTAATTAGTTCACTCAACTCACAGCAGGGTTTCATTTCTTCCCGGCATAAATTACATCCACTAAATATGAGCCAAAAATGGCAAAATTGAGATTAAAACACTAACTAATATTAAATGGCACATTACCATCTCTACAGCTTCCTGAATACCTCTCTTGGCTGTGCTTTTCCCGCTATATGTTTATTAATGATTCCTAACACAGAAGTGACTCCACAGTCATGTGATTAGGAAGAGCTTACTTTCTTTCGATGGCCTCATCCCCAGGTTGTGACGGCCATTTTGGAGTCCGGGAAGAACCTGTCCAGGGAGGAGAAGAAGACGGACCGATGCCCGCTGCTCTACGAGTGGCACAAGAAGCAGTACGTGGGTGCGGCGCACGGCCTGGCGGGCATCTACTTCATGCTAATGCAGGTGAGCGTGTGCAGCATGCTGCGGACTCCTCTGTCTGCAGCGTGAACCTCTGCAGATTTCAAATTTGAGTCCCGGGGGTACCTTCGTATGCAGTTATTCCTAATACGAACTGTTCCAGTGGTGGCTGGGGGGTGGGGTGGGTGGCTGTTTGTTCTGTAAAATAGGCAGACGAGTGAAATAGAGGCTGAAACACTAGAATAATACTTCTAATATGAAGATCACTGAATGTGCAGCTGGCTTGCGTACAGGCATTTCACTCAGGCAAACTGAGGTTGAAAGTGGTTAGACCTAAGGTCTTCCTTTATTTTTTTTAATTTTCTTTTGCAGTGGTTTGGACATCTAGTGTCTCTTTACTCTTGCCCATTGTCTGTTATGAAATATATAAAATTGCAGTGTTGGATAAGGAGATAAGGAGGGCTTCCTGTAAAATAATGCTACCCTAAGTGTATTATGTAAAATCAAAGCAGGATACCCGAGGCCTTCTGAGTGAATGATGTAATGTGATGTAAAGCAGGCATGCCGTATCGGATTAAAAATGAGCTTCGACCTACCCACTGGTAATACCTCACTAATGTGATGGATGGATTGCATGCCTAAAGTAGCTGGTCATTGATCTCACTGCTATTCACAGCTGAACCGCAGAGAACCAGAGAATTCTATCTGCCATGATTGTGGCTCTGCTGTCTGTGTTGAGACAGTGCTGTCTCGGTCAGCTGACCTTGAGTCTGGATTCTGATTGGATTTAACGTTTACATTCACATTTATTATTTTGGCAGACACTTTTATCTAAGCGACTTACGGCGACTTGGTGTTAGAGATGAAAGTGCAAAGTGCATGGAAATGGAAAACAAATTTAAGAAATCGCTATAGGATGGTAGTGTTTCCAGTGTTCAGGTGAGCTGTGTCTTTGGATTTTTGTGAAGATAGTGAGGGACTCAGCAGAACAGATGCAGTGTGGAAGCTCATTCCACCATCGGGGGTCAATGGCGGAGAAGGTTCTGGAAAGTGAATTTGTGCCAGAATGTGATGGGACCACCACATACCGTTCGGTAGCAGAGCATAGCGGCCGGGAGGGACCATAGACTTGTAGTGGTGAGTTCAGGGAGGTGGGTGCAACTTTTTCGGATGATCTGAATGCGAGCATCAAGGCCTACAGCTACAGGGGGCCAGTGGAGCGAGACAAGAAGAGGTGTAACGTGGACCCTCTTTGATTGATTTGCTGCTGCGTTCTGTATCAGCTGCAGAGGCTTAATGGTGGATGCAGGTAGGCCAGCCAAGAGGGCATTGCACTTGCCCTGATGACAAGAGCCTGGACAAGGAGCTGTGCAGCATATTCAGATAGGTGTATTTCAGAATATTTCTTGTTCCATTATGGCTGCTGTTTTACATGGAATGACAGTAGTGCCTCCAGAACATGCTGTAGTAAACACACTCGGCTAAAAACGGCAGATGGATTTTAAGTTGCGTTGTCAGGAATCAGTTGTGTGAGTGTGCCATCAATTCCACAAAACAAAACAATTGAATCAAAGTGTCCGTTCTGCCCCTGAGTATAACATGCAAGTAAGAGTCAAGTTAAGTACTTGGTGGGAAGGCCAGTGATACTGGGCTGGCCTGGTGACGGGGCCTGCCTCAGCACCCCACGTTAGCAGCCTTTTACAGCTCCATAAATATTTGAAACCAGTCTGCCACTAACTCAGACTATCGCTGTGTGAATGTAAATAGCTGCCAGACCTCATTTTGTTAAGATAAACCTCTGATGAGTGTCTGTGGGCGGGCTGCACATTTAAGCGCAGTTCGAAAGTGAGCCAGCTCCTAGGAAAAAGAGGGGGGGGGGGGAAAAAGAGTTTTGGCCCATGGGCGCATCGGTTGCACAGATCTCATTACCGAAACCGAAATGGAGCGCGTTCGCGTTAAGTGGGCCGCGATGGATGAAGCTCATTCCTGTCTCGGCGCTCGCGAGAGACTTGAACATTTCAAAAGATGTCCTCCATTTGCACTGCGACAACCCCACCTATATGTGGGCAAATACTGGTCATAAAAACTGAGAATCGATCATTTCACGTGTTGACAGCCGAGAGCGGGAGCTTGGGATTGTCTCCACAGTTGCACAGCCTTGCCATTTCTTGCAGAAACAAAAGCCCGATCGATTTGCCTTGTATCAGGTCCAGGTAGGAACAGCGGCCTGCCTGTAAAACATATTCAAATAAACGCGTGGAGCAATTCCAAAAAGAGAAAATGAATTATTTATAACCTCTCTGGAGTTGTTTGTTTGGAATCAATTTCGAGCCAGCCGCTTGGCTGCGGGACTCTGCTTGCCAGTCTGTGAAAGCGCTGTTTTTCCATGCAAAAATTTCACCCGGCTGCTTTCGGCAGGTATTATTCATTTATGCAGGCAGAGAAAAGAGCATTAGGATTCACCACCACCCCGAAACCTTGCTTAAAATTTCAAACCACAAATCTGTAAATAGAACTTAACAGAAAGGCCCCTCCCACGTGAGTTGACCTATGAGGCACCCCGAGCGGGCGGAAGCATTGTGTGTCAGGGATGCAGTGTGCTACGGCCCTGTTAGGAGCAGGGGCTGTTGTGCGGTTTCCCTCCCATTCCCTCCCTGACTGGCTCAGCAGCTGTGGGCTTAATGGAGCGGAGGGAGAGGATGGCAGCGCCCGAGAGGAAAAGGCCAGGGGTGGGCTGGGAGCGTGAGGAGGTCACCAGACAGGATGTACCGGTGCACATCCAAACCTGCCCATGCAATCCATGCGGTATGCTCCCAACGCCCCCACAGACCCACAGCTCCTCGCTGATCATTTAGGCCACTGCTACCCGGCGTGGCTACCGCCTCCGCTGTCTAAATGCTAAAATCATGCGTTCACGTGGAGGTGGGGAATTTGCTGCCTCATTACTCAGAACATCTGCGTCCCGGCCGCTCTGCATCAGCCCTTCCTGAGGACACGCACGCGGGTCAACAGTGACTCAGCTCTGTACTCCGTCAGTAATTAATAAATCAAAGAGCTCTGCGTGGTGTTACGTTGTTATGTGTGTGGCCAGGCTGCTTTGAAAGGGGTTCTTCGACCCAGGCTGCGCGGTAACGGCGCCTTTCTCTTTAAGAGACCCTGCTCTCCGCTGTCTTCATTTTCCTCAACAGCAGTGCTCTTGTAGCGCAGCGTGAAACACTGGCTCACCGCGGCGAGGAATCAGAAGACTTTGTAATTTATTTCTTTTTTTTTTACACTTCTAATTCTCTGCTCTGATAAGCATTCAAATCAGTGTAATGGAGACTTAAACGGCACTTGGGTTAATCGATAGAAATCGCTACGTTTCATTTTACGTTGAAGGTGTATAGACGGCCACTCCCTTCCTGCAGAAAGATTTGTGCGAATGTGACGGTGGTGACGGTGGTCGGTCGTGACAGCTCTAAACAGACAGAGACGCAGATTCCTTTGCTTAGGGATGCATCTTTGGCATTTGTTTTACATTATGTATAAAAAGATATTGCCGTGGTCTTGGCATTAAAATCTAACACCATGCATTGTATTTGAGGTTTAGCAGGGTAGATACTGGGCAGTTTTGACAGGTTTACGGTAAGTATATTGCCTTATAAGATCAAAGCAATAAAATAAAAATTATATATTTTTGGAGAACCCACCAGATAAGACCTTGATTGACATGGTTTAACTCTAGACTCATAACTGAATCAAGATATGTTGTGTAGATAGGTTCACTGGCATAAATTAACATTTCAAAACGTGATTTGCTGCAGCCAGATTCTGCCAATATCGTTCAGCAGCTCAGGGATACAATTTCCAGTTCAATTACTGCAGGACTGTGATAGTTACTGTAGGTTTTTGGAAAGGACTGTGTGTAATTTGTAAGGAACCAGGAGCACTGTTTATAGCGTGATTTATGTGGCGATTCGGGACCTCTCCATGGTTACGTGCCTGTGTTTGCAGCCCGGGGCGGGGGTGAGCCAGGAGGTGCTGACGGAGCTGGTGCGCCCCAGCGTGGACTACGTACGCCACAAAAAGTTCCGCTCCGGGAACTACCCGTCCTCCCTGAGCAACGAGACCGACCGGCTGGTGCACTGGTGCCACGGCGCCCCGGGTGTGGTCCACATGCTGCTCATGGCACACAAGGTGAGCACTGCACCGGCTTCCTCCTCCTCTGTCCCCACGCCCGCTAACATATTGCTAACACAGTGCCTCCTACCGGCTAATACTAACGCTAACACTAACATAGTGTCCCAATCCCTAATATAATGCTAGCATAATGTGCCATACTTGCTAACATAATGCTAGTGCTAACATACTCCGTACCTGCTAACATAATGCTAATGTTAACGTAACGCTCTATACCAGCTAACATAATGCCCCATACCTACTAGCATAATATTAACACAGTGCCTCAAACCTGCTAACATAATGCTAATGCTATCATAATGCCCCATACCCAACTGGATATCGCTGTCCGATCATTACAGAGCTGTGCAGACCGGACATATCGACCCCTGGAGTCCCACTTTATAACCCGCTGAGGCATCATCATCAGTGACTCGCTGTGTTACATGTTGAATCACCTTCCCTGCAGATGCAGGCTTGCTCATTAGCATGTAACATTGTTCAGCACGGACTTCTTTAGCATGCAGCAACACTGCGTGCAAAACGTGTCTGGAAGCAGGCTGAAGCCACTGGCCGTGGAAAGCTCAACGATATATTATGTGGTACGGTCTGTCAGAGGGAGAGCGTGGCTGAATACATTTCCCTATTCTCCACAGGCCCTGGTAGGTCTTAAATCTGACCCCCTTGTGTTAATTTGCCGGAGTGGGTTTATGGGCACTTGCTAACCCAGGACTGTCTGATCAGCTTTAGCCTCGTCAATCCCATTTGTTCCCTTTGCCACCAGGGAGGTATGTGCCAGGACATGCTCTGGTAGCCCCGCAGACCAGCTGGAGCCGCAGTGCTGTTCTTAGCTACCCTTTAGGGTGTGCTGCGTGCCCCAGCCGCCGAAGAGCAGGGCATGCGTGCCTGGGTACCTGTATGTGTGTGGCAAGGGGCGTGAGGGTAGCTGTGGTGACAGACGGAGAAGTATAGAGCAGTTGTAAAGAGCAGGGCTTTTGTTAGCCAAAGGTAGCTGGTTCAGTTCCCTGGCAGGGCACTCCTGTTTTACTGCTGGGCCAGGGACTGGCCTCAGGATATAGCCAGCGCTGTAAAAGGATAACATGTAAAAAAAAAAAAATGTAAGCTGTGTAATTAGCTTTGGATAAGTGTCAGTGTGTTGGGGGCCACGGGACAGTGATGAGTAAACTCTGGAGTCGGTGTCACAGTGGCAGGGGGGACAGCTGGAATGTCAGTGTAACCACAAATTTGTCACATCTCCAGCCTGAGCACTGATGATGTTAATATGCATGCTTATATAGGTGGTAGGTGTGGTAATATACCTGAGTGACAGTTTTAAGAGTTTCAACCAATAAAGTGTCAGTAAAATGTTAGGAACCAGTCATTTAGATTCACCTGGGACCAAGCTGTAAGCCTACATGCTAGTGCACACTGTAAGGTTTTGTCTTACAAATGCCACTTCAAGGTCAAGGGGCCACAGTTCCTTCTGATGTGCTCAGGCAGTGAACAGTCATAGTCTAAATTTGTGTTGCTTCTGTTTTTTACATTACCGCGGCCATCTCCTCTTCCTGTCCTTTTATTGTACTGCAGTCCTTCATAATCCGGAGTGCTACCTTTTGGAAAAAGGAAATGGGGATGAAGTGAAATCGGCCAAAGAGCTTCCCCCAGTTTCTCCTGTCATTACAGTGTGGCTCTGTAACTCTGATGTAACGGGGTGAAGTGCGTATAGGCCGGTCATTAAACCTACCGCTGTAGGTAACAAGGTCAGAAGCTGGAGATGAATTTCAACAAGGAGCTATGGCTGCCGTAGCATAAGGCCGGTCAGCACCTTCAAGGAAACCGACGATCCACAGTGACATCTAGTGGTTTGAATGCATTACTAGTAAAGAGGGGGAAAAAGATTTCATGTCAAGCTGTGGTGATGCTATTTAATGCCGATAAACTCATGAGGATTGAAGGGTGAGATTTAGGAGTCTTATACATGCACCGCTGTCTTTTTGAAGTCAAGGTCATTAAAACAGTTATCACAATGTTATCTGCTCTGCCTCTCGATGTTCTCTCGTCCTCTGAAAGAGTGCAACAGCGGTCCCCGTTTGAGCCCGGCTTTCACACAGCCGAAAACGATGGCTTCAGGCAGAGCAGAAATTGAACGAGAATTATATTTGGAGACTAAACGTCCTCTCGGAGGTATAGAATGTTTCTCTCTGACAGATGAGAAGGTGCCTTTCATCAGCCGCTCCCCGCAGCCCCCCAAACATTCATTTTGTTTGCGGAAAAAAAGTCTTCTTATAAAGAGCTGTGGGGAGACCCACGTCTCTGAAGCGATTGAGGGTGAGGCCGGGCTCCACTCCCCTTGACATTCCCCTTTTCTGTCAGACAGCTGCAGAAAAGACGCATTTTTGGAAAATGGACTTCATTCCTTGCCCTCCCCTTGTGCAGGCAAGAAGAGTGCCGCGGCCTTTAACCGCTCTTGTTCGCCACCCTCGTCCATGCGGCTGACCCGAACAGAAGATATTGGGAGTATTAAATCCGCTTAGCCGTAATGCCTGTCACGCTGTGATTAAGACTTTCGCTATTGTGAAACGATGATGAAAAATGCACTGTATCATTGGGAGAGCCTTTTTTTCCCCGTTACAGGATTGGGCATGGTTTTCCTTCTCATCCATCATCACTGTACGCTGAATTAAAGACCGTACTTTATGAGCGCATGTGTGAAAAGACCAGGTTAAGAGACCATCCAGTTTGGTAATGCAGTGTTTATGCGGCCTGTCCCTGTTGGCTCTGTCTGACATTTTGCTGGTAGGAATGCAATCACGGTGTTGCGATAGCTAGTACACATGTGTATAAAATGGACAGCTTTCCACAATGTACGTTTAAATGAACAGCTTTCCTCAAAAGGACAGGAATTGAGTGATTCTGATGACATTACGTGCACACGAAGCCCTTTTGTTGCCTGATACACTAATTTCTCAAGCTCACTTCACCTTTGTTATCACTGCTTTGCCCAGCAACAGGAATTTTTGAACGCTGTTACAGCTTCAAGTCAGTGTGTTTCAAAGATGATGAATGCCGAAACCCAACGTGACCTCCTCTGTAGTTCATACTTGTAGGCAGTTTGTGAACCAACTAATGGTCTTCCTGATATTAGCAGTTGCTTGACTGGCCTTGTTTTTGGCTTTTAGCATGTTAGTGCCATCACTGTATTTAAGATGTTTCAGAAGATTTGTACATTCACTACAAGAATCTGAAAATCCATTGGATTTTGTTGAATAAGGCACCCAAGATGGTCATTGGATGTGTGTGTGGCGTGTTGGGTTCCACCCGTGAAGCTTTAATAATTATAAATGTGAAATAATACAGAGAGATATGAGTAGATGTACAGAGATATATGAGTGGATGTCAACCAGGCTTTTATCCAGTTCATACTCTGTCATGAAAGCATAGGAGTTAGTGTTTTACAAAATGAGGTGGAGGTTGTCTTTGTGCTTTGTTCCCAGTGGAAAAGTCAGCAGAACCATACATGTTTTAGCGGTGTAGCCCAGAGTCTTCTCAGCAAACGCGGGGAGAAATGCACAGGGGACCCACGGAGCGGGCTTGTTAACTGATCCGCTGAGCGGGGGGCCCTTTTGTGCACGCCCTGGGTTAGATGGAGGAAGTGCGGTCCCTTCGCGTTTTGTTCTTTGCGTTTGAAGTCTTTGTGAATACAAAAGCAGGGCCCATATGTTTAACACCGTCTCCGCTGCTCCACAGCTGCACCCTTGGGGGTTAGATAACATCTCCAGTAGGTCCCAGCGAGAACGAGTGGGCCCTCCTGCTCCTCCCTCTCCTCCTTTTACAATGTGAACTGCTTGTAAAGGACCGGTCAGGTTAATGCAGAATGAGGCGGTGTGTTCCTGCGCTTTTTGTAAAGGCAGGGTCTGATTCTGGATGAGGGTCCCCTCCACTTGGCCTGCCTGAGCCCACCATGCCATTCCTTGTCCACCAAACTGCCCCTTGACTCAAGCTGATGTAATGAGCTGATTTATTTTTCCCACCATGCCATTTTTTTTCTAGGAGTCTCCTTGACCACCTTTTAGTAACTCATCAGTTTTTTTTCCTAATTGGCCCTGGGTTTTCTAGTTTTTCCATTCCCTCTGAAAAATGCTCCATTGCTTTATGCCAATTCCCATTATAAATTAAATCTAATTCAGTTGATTGACTAATTGATTGATTAAATAAAGTTTAAATAAAGATAAAATAAATCCTAACCCCCCCCCTTCTGTCCTCAGATCTTTAAAGAGGAGAAGTACCTGAAGGACGCGGTGGAGTGCGGCGAGGTGATCTGGCAGAGGGGTCTGCTCCGCAAGGGCTACGGAATCTGCCACGGCACGGCGGGGAATGGCTACGCCTTCCTCTCGCTGTACCAGCTCACCCAGGAGAAGAAGTACCTCTACCGCGCCTGCAAGGTACTCCGCCTACCCCAACACGATTACACCGGCCTGTGGTCACCGCGGTTCGCCTATCTTTCATGAGTGCCATTTGGTTCATTTTAAAGGCTCTCTTCATTCTCTGTTGCTTAGTACCATTCGCCCCTCATGTTCTGAGAGAGGAAACTCTGCTTGTTATGAGAGAGTGGTCACTATGGGCTGTTTGTTAGGACAGTGAATGATGATTGTGCTCTTAACAGCTCTCTGGGAAGGTCCTTAACATCAGTTTCATATAAAGGTGTAATACACACTGGCTTATTCTGGTTTTCTTTGGCTTACATGTCATTTATTAGCACACTATACATGTTTATTGCTGTCAGCCTGTATGCAGTTATGTTTGTGTGTGAGTTCCTAGCTGTCGGTAAAGCTCTGGCACGACGGTTCTCTCCCGAATCGGGTGATGTGCTCATTCAGCTTCCCCTTTCCCTTCACCCTCACTGGCACATCGCAGGGCCGGGCAGAGCTGACAGGTCGACCCGCATCATCACTCCTCCGTTCTGCCTGAGCGCTAAAGAGGCGTTTTGCCTGTCTGCGTCACCGTGTCGCCGTCCGCCGTCTCTCGCCACATATCAGTCACGCGTTAGCGGAGGCCCCCGCACAGCTCTGACGGGGCGTGAGATTTTAACGGGCAGAGCATGCCGGCGTCCGCGCTGAGAATCTGGGGCAGCTGCTTGTCAGTTAGGGCCACTTGGATGCAGGGTGGTAATGAGGTGATCTCCGCCCCCCCCCCACACACACACACACACACACACACACACACACACACACACACACACACAGGAGCGAGGAACGGACCCCGCCTCACACCAGGGGCCACCAGCAGTGCAGAGAGGGAAGGTTGACACTTTCTTTACTGTCTGCTGCTGAAAATTTAATGACTACATGACCTACCAGATTACAGATAATAGCCATTTTCACTAAGCTGTAAATCAGAAATAATAGCTCTGATATTAATACGCTTCTGTACACTTCTATTACTTGTATCCATTTATAGAATTCTACTTAAGGTGCATAATTTAAAAGGTACTGGAGTGGAGAGACTTCAGCCAATGAGCTGGCTATGGCCAGGTGCCTCACCCCCTCACATCCCTGCCCAATGACATGCCCTTCTGGTGAAAAGCCACAGGTGAGATGGACAGCCTCTCTGGGTCTCCCGCACACTTAGCCTCAGCGGGGGATGGCAGCTAGAGGAGGCGTCCATTCACCCTCCTGTCATTGTGAAAGTCAGCATAGACTGTGGTCCGGCTGCTGCGGAATTGTCTACTGTGTTTTCTGGGGTTGTTCCCTTATAGTTAAATGAGAGGTCTAAAGTGCTCTCCCTGCGTAAATGTCCCTGTCTCACTCAGGGCAAAATGCAGAGGTCTTACTTATGGGATTGTGCCATGGGGCATGCATTGAAAGCGGTGGTTTGACCTGTTTGTTTTTTTTCCCCCAGTTTGCTGAGTGGTGCCTGGACTATGGGACGCACGGATGTCGCATTCCGGACAGACCATACTCCCTGTTTGAAGGTAAGCCGGCCTCTTTGTCTGTCTCCCAAAAAGTCATCGTTTGGAACGGGCTCGAGGTTTCCCCTCCCGGTCCAGTGCGTTGAATCGGCCTGCCAGTCTCTGCCCATTACAGCAGTGCAGATTGGCACCGACCTGCTGATGTTCCTGCCTTTTACCCAAGCACCAATTACAGGGTTTAAAAGACTCAGTATTTTATATCCTTCTTTAAATTGTTTCTCTGGTTCAGTGATTGAAAGGGTAGAATCACACTTAACTACAGATTGACAGTGCATTACACCTGGCCTGTCCCGCGCTGGGGATTGTAATTGGGCAGGCTGTTTGGCTTTTACATTCTCAGCGTGAGCACGGGCCGCTTTCTCTGACGGCAGGGCCAGCAAACAATGGGGCGGAGAAAAAGATCAAAGGTAGCGCTGCTAACGCGTGAATAATTAGAGCTGTCAGCCCTCTGCCTGACTCATCTACAGAAGGCAGCAAATAGCCTCACGCGCGGCGCTCCATCGTGTGGGCAGCTCTGCTCATAATTCTGCTGCTCGTTAAGGTGAACAGGGCTCTATTCCAGAAGGCCGCTTCTGTGAGGGGAAGCTCCGGCTGCGCTCACCCGAACTCCAGTGCAGAATGGAAGTTCACCATTATGAAATCACAGTAAAGTAAGCTCCTTGGCGTTGGCTTGGCGTTCATAGAGGGTGTCTGCTGTCCCCCCCCCCCCCCCCCCACTGAAGTGTTCGGAGGGACCCGGCTCGCTCCCTGTTGCCTAGGTAACAGGCTGCCTGAAGCATCTGGGTGGAGCCGTGGGCTGTGATTGACTCCCCCACTGTCTGGCTGGCCACAGAGAGCTTCTTACACACCTGCACCCACCTACCCAACACACATGACATTGTCTCATAATGCCCTACCTAGCACACACAAATGAAATGTCCACAAATGGCATATTGCTGAGCATGGAGCCCGAAATCTGTTCAGTTTTATTATCTAAACTGTGTTGGGAATGAAAATGCCGAGCCTTGCCAGAAACAGTAATGAGAAAGAAAGATGTGATGAGAAAACTCTTGGACAAGATTAACGCTCTCTCTTGTTTCTCTCAGGTATGGCGGGGGCTATTCACTATCTCTCCGAATTGGCCAACCCAGAGAATTCCCGTTTCCCTGCGTTTGAACTTTGACCTGTGCTTTTTTGCACCGTTGACTCTGTCCAGTCTGACGTGTGATGGGAGTGCGGAAAGCGGGCGGGGGCCTTCGATTCGGACGTCAGCAATGCTTCTGTGACAGCACAGTGCCTCAGCCCCCCTGCTCAGAGCTCCCCGTGGGCATGGACGCAAAAACAAGCCTTCAGCCTATAACTCTTTAACACCGTTCCCGAGTCCGCGTTCCTTTCGCTTGCATCCCACGCGTTAAGCCTTTTTCGCGAGCGTAGAGTACGGATCTTGTCCCTGCATGCCTCTGCCAGTGTTTCCGCGGCGTTCCCGTCCCGAGGGGGCCACACCCTCTTCCTGTGTGTGTCCAGCCCCCTCCTCCGTGTTTTTGTGTAACGTTGTCGGCCCCGAGCCCTGTCGATGTTGTCTTGTCTGTGCATGGGGATGGCCAGAATGTGCCCTTGTGCGGCTGTAGTGAAATATAAATGTCTAACAACAACAAAGAACACTAGATAAGACATCTTCAGTGTGTGTTAGTGATGTGTGTCGTTCTGTTTTACTTTGGTCCGCTGACGAAGGAATGGAAAGAAAAATGGGACTGAATAAATGCCATTTCTGGCGCATTGTTACTTCAAGGGTGTCATGTTATGTGGGTGCTGTGCAATTAATTTGGCCTCATTATGTCGTTATGTTAATTAATAACAGAACTGTAGGGTGATCGCAAACCACTGCTCTCGAGCTGTCCTCCATTCTTTTAAAGAGGGGACACCTCAGTAGGGCATTCACGAGTGCTGTTTGGCATGTTTTTCCCCTTGTCCAAAGTGACTGATAAGAAACGTGTGCTGTTATGCTGGGTGCGATTTGTCTGAATGTAAACGCTGTGAAATCCTCAAAGTGCTTCGAGCACTGCACAACATACGTTAATGTAATAAAATGTTACCGGAAGAGGAAAAACGAGCAAACATCTGAGCATCTGGGTCAGAGAACGTCTTTATCAGGTCTCCAGGCATGTGGGTGTGTTCATGGAGTGCTCATGCGAAATATTAACGTAGAGAAAACTGCTAATTACATGTGGCCCGTGTGTGCCTAATCTCGAGAGCCTTTAATTCCCCTGCCGAAAAATCGAGGGCTCGCATTCGTAAAAGCTTTTAGCAATGAAAGAAGCGCTGAAGTGCAGAAAGTGCAGAAAATTTTAAGAACAGTGAGTGGTTTCCTCTTAGGTTTAAGGGTTGGGCTAAAAGTGGTCCATGAAAGCCTTTTAGGATATAATTATACTCTTAAAGCACAAGGAAGCGTACCGCAGCTTCAACCACAACCGGGAATCCCAGTCTTGGAAATGTCTGCAGCAGGTCACAAAAAAGATATTTCCACTTCAGAGTTTTCTTGCAAGGAAAAGTATTTCAGAGCAGTGCGGTGACAGGGAGCTGTTGAGAAGACACTGATTAGATAGGGCAGTTCTGTTTTTTGGCAGGCTTAGCTGGGGACATCACCTACCACAACAAGTAAAGCCATCTCTCTGATATTAAGATATGAGGACTGTATTATTTGGCAAATTGAAAAAGCAGTAACAATGTGGGACTCCTGCATGAAATAATTGTGCAGGTCTTGGACTATAAACAGAATCTGTATCCTACACTGTATTGGTGTCATTGGCCCCATTTCATCAAACAGTTTCAGGAAGGTAAGTTTTGAAAGCTGAGTTTCTTAGCTCTGACTTCCCTATTTCATGTGCTAGTTACACTCTTGCAGCTGGCACTCTTAGCAGGTGTGCTGGATGTGAAAGAAGACTGTGTCAAGCTGTGCAGTGGCCTCTTTACTCCCAGTATATGTTCCCCTTAGAATTCAGCTTACTCCTGTTTGCGCTTCCTCTGTCCCCATGTTCCCCCTCCCTCCACCTGCTCGCCCAGGTTTACTGTAGAGCTAGTATACACTGTAGCGCCACAAGCTGTCACCTGAAATATCTTGTCTATGGGAACCTCACATATTTGTTTTTCACTTTATTTCAATGGGGGTTTTCTGCTGAGCATTGGTTTAATATTCAAATATGTAAATACTTTTAGTAAGATTTCTGTTATTCAGCATCTATTAATGGTGGCATTTGACATTTTGACTGAGCACATATGCTACATGGGTACATAAATGAAGTGCACTAGAGGAACATGTGCCCAGCCTAGGCCATTATTAGGAATAATCTTGTGTATTCATGAACATCACATGGCTTTCTGTGCAAACGCATTAAACACACTCAGTTTTAAGTATTAGGGCTGTTACGACTTCACTGGAACATGCTCTTAGGGTCAGTGAGTACAGCCAAAAGCATAGCTTTTCAGTAAATATTTTTAAGAATACTCTCGGAATACAGGCCCTGTTGTTCGTTGGAGCATAGAACAAACCCAGCAATCAAAAGCACCAATAAAGCACCCAGCCTAGGTTGTGCAGAGGGACTGCCGGGAAAGTGATGAATGCTCGCAGTGCTCGTCTCCCTGCTTCACACATCGAATGTGCTTGATTTGTCACATGCTACATCTCGGGCCCGCTCCCTCAAGGGCCCGGGTAGCACTAATGTATGTCGCTGTCATTCTCACCTTCCGCGTCTTTCCGACATAATTGGGTTGGTGCAGTGTAGCACCAGAGTGGGCTCAGTGCGACGTTCAGACAGCTTACTGTGCACAAGCCTCTCGTTTCAATCCTCTCTCGACAGTAGTGAACCATACCGTCCCCTTTTATTTTAAGGCAAGGCCACTCCTCTATTGGACAGAATTCAATTAACTGTAGGATTGTTTGTACTTCTTCAAGTAGGGGACATTTATGTGGTCTTCTTTCTTAATGTTCTTTGCTTGTGTTCTTAAAACCTTCACTGCTATTTAGCTTTTGTTGGGCCTGGATAAAGAAAGAAAATACCTATTTGCAATAATATTGAGCTATATTTGGATGTGAATAACAGTGTTTTGGGATGTGGCAGCATGTTACCGTGGCATTCCTTCACCCGATGAGCCCTCCCCTGTTTTAAATGATTAAAGACATAAGATGTTCCGTTATGTAAAAATGTTGACTTCGCATATTCAGTCAAATACAGCTAGACACCCACAAGGCATGTCACATCTTGAGGGATTAACAGCCTCTGGCTGTAACCAAAGATTAGTTTTCCCTTTAAAAAAAAAGAGTTCTCTTTAAAAAAATAATAAATGGTGTAGTCTGTAAGTATATTCAGTACAATTCATCAAGCACAGTGGTTAGGTTTAATTTAGGCTTTAAGTTTCAAAGGAACCAACGCTCTTAATGCTAAACCGGTGACAGTAAACAGTAGTGTCTGCATCTTTCTTCCTTCATATGCACTGCAATCAATGGCCTCTCTACGTGTCGCATTATTTTTCTGAGACTTCTCTGCTAAATATATTCTGTATTTGAACGATGTTGATAAAGAAAGTCACATTATATGTGAGGTGGACATTGTATGGTGTATTTAAATGTGTCCTGTGAAACTACAAGACAGAACTGTAAGGCATACAAGTCCTCATTTTAACTTGAAATTAAGTTTAACATAAACTGATTAAAGGTTTAGGTTTGAGGTTATAGGGGCAGGTAAGATAAAACAATGCAGCCCCGTGGTCTCTTCTTCTTATCGTGTCCAGTAGCAAAGTAATCTATATAAAGTCCATCCATAAGTTCACGCAGTTCTTCCGAACATTATTATAGACTGCTAGGCCAGTCAAGTGGCAAGGTGAGGCCAGCAGAGGGCATGTCAGGAGGTGGTCCATGGTTTGTTGGTCTGTCCCACATTCACAGCTGGTGTCTCCATTTAAATGACCCCATTTTGCTCTGCTGATCTTGCATCCTCTGGTGCGTGACCTCAGGCGATGAAGACACCTCCACTGTCTCCATGAAGCATCAGCTCCCGGTGGGTTCTCACTGGCTGGTAGCTCCATAGAGACGTTTGGGGGCAGGCCCTGGAGTCTCTCCTGCCACATAGTTGTGCACATAGTGCTAGCTGTGATGGAACCTGCTGGCAGCACATGGTGGAGGAAGGCCTTCCTTGACGGAAGCCTTTGTTCTGCTGGCTGAAGAGGGGCTGTCTATGGTCGCTGGCTTGGCAGGATCTCTCTCTTCTGCTTGCTCTCCTCACATCTGGAGGTGCAATACCTGCCAGGATTTAAAGACTGTTCGTATTGTTTGGTCTAACGCACCCGGTGATCATTCTGCAAGTACTGTTGAGGGCAGAGTCAAGCTTGGAGGCGTGTGCTGATCTCTCCCATACTGGACAGGCATACTCTGCAGTAGAGTAGCAAAGGGCTAGTGCAGTAGTCTTCAATGTCTGAGGATGAGCACCCCATGTAGTAGAAGTCAGTTTGCTGATGTTATTTCGAAACCACACTTTAGACTTGGTTTTCTCAATGTGCATCTTGAAGGACAGAGTTCTATCCAGGGTGACACCGAGATACACAGGGAGCTCACAGGACTCTAAAGGAGCTCCATTCCAGCACACTTTCAATTGCCAATTACCTTCAGGGTTCCTTAGGTGAAATGCGCTGACTTGGGTCTTGGCGGGGTTAGCATGGAGATGGTTGGCCTCGTAGTATGGAGTCAGCTCATTGAGAGCATTGGTGAGGCGTTGCTCCACCACTTCAAACTCCTTATCTTGCGAAGCAATACCTAGGTCATCTGCATAGATGAACCTTACTGTGTCATTGCTTCTTGGTTGGTCATTTGTGTAGATGTTGAATAAGCGGGGTACCGGGACACTCCCTTGAGGTAGACCATCCTTGAGTCTTCGCCATCTGCTCTTCTTACCACCTAACTCAAGAAAGAACATCCAGTTTTCCAGCATGCTCTCGATCCGTTCTGTCGGGCGGATGTCTCTCGTTATGTCCAAGATCTTCCAAGCACGTATGGTTGACTGTATTGTACGCTGCAGACAGGTCAACAAAGACGACGCCTGTCACCATCCCTATCTCACAGCCATCTTCAATGTGCTGCGTGAGGTTGAGAAATTGGCTGGTGGTTGACTTTCCAGGTCGGAAGCCTGCCTGTTCAGGGATGAGGCGTTCAGCAATAGCTGGTGCAAGACGAATCAGGAGGCCACATGGTCAGTGTTTTAAACTGTAACAAGCTATGCATAGTTCCAAAGTAGCACTAATACATTTATAATAGATTATTATTGCTCAGTTGGATTTGTTACTTGTTACTGTTCTTTCTTCCAGGGACGACTTCTTAAACATTTAAACCACATATTATCAAACCAGAACTGTATCAGATTGTAATCTGGTTGTTGTGTCCAGTAATAATTATTCCTTTTTAAAGGTTAAATTAATCATCTGAAGAAATTGTAGTATTTTTTCCTGATAATTTCCATCCACTTTCAGCTTCATGTAGACATCAACTGTCTGTTAAGTAGTTTCAATTTGAAATATTAGCCTGATTTCTTTTTTTGTGACAGCAGTCTTAGGGAACCTAATTAGGGGAATAAGCCTGATGCATTAAGGGCTAAGAATCTTGCCTCTATGATTTGTAAAATGTTTAAAGCCGACACTAATTTCTGCTTGAATTTTTTGTATGTTCCTGGCAAAACGCTGACAGAGAAAAAGCAGATCTGTTTAATTGGATAGCTATTCAAATCAGCAAATGAGTTTTATTTAAATAGGGGTAGGAATTTTTGACAGTCATATTGCAGATAAGAAATATCCAAAGTTTTGGCTTGCATTCGCAAGACACAGTCATGCTTGCTAATCACTATCAATATGCACTTCATCTGTAAAAGCTTTGGGAAAGTGAATGCATTGGTGACAGTACATGCCACTAGGTGCTCTGACTCACTCCTGTAAACCCAGGATGTGATATATGTGTGAGAGCCTGTAAACCCTACAGTCACTCTAAACCACAGCTGATTTTTCACACCACTCGTTGCATCATTGTATTCGGTATCGGGAGTCAGAGGGTTCGGAAATGCTGTGAACTGGTTGAGACTTCTAAAGAAAAAAAAAAAAACAGTGCTCGTCTGAAGCAGCATTTTGTCTAATTCAGCGAGAGCTTCAGAGTGTTGAGAAGTGCAAAGAGCAGGAGGTCCATAGGATGTGGCGCCATGCCGTGGACATCCTCACAGTTGAAGCGGCTTCCAAATGATGATGAAATGACCTGGAGTACGGTGTGTGGCTTGTTAACTGTCACATTTAAAGGGATCTGTTCAACTAGCTGAAAAGAGTATTTCTTGGAGCTTTGCATTGTAATTTTAGACCTGAGATCTTACACATCTCCTCCAGTGGCCGCTCACAATGCTGGTCTGTTGTGCCAAATACGGATTTCATTTTGGGAAGTGACGGCAGTGTTCCTTGTGCAGCGGTCTTATTACTCTTGTGTTGTTTTGTCTGGGAGATAACCTGTGTGTGGTTCTTCTCCGTTTGTCAGTTTGTCATAGATGAAGTCAAAAAGTGTTTTTTTGAAATGCTTTGCAGTCCTTTACTGGTCATCTGTAGTATGAATGTTTTAAAAATGCTTCAACTTGTGCGTACTTTGCTTTCTGAATTGCTTTGTACAAATGTTGTTTTCAATAAAATGCAAGACCATTTTACTGGTTGTGACCCCACTACTTCATAGTGTCAAGAGTGTTACCCTCTGAAATGTCAAACTGAAATAAATTTTTATAATGCATGTAAATTGCAGTTATCCATTTATTGCTTATTGCCAGTGTTCCATTTATCATTTTGAGGAATTAGAGGTGTCATTGTTGTATTAAACATTCTGTTTAGATTTTGTAATCGTTTGGCATGTTTTTCTGTGTGTCTGTATTGTATGTGTATTTAATTTGACCATGCAAAAACTCAGTTCTTTAAAACCATTATTTAAAAGATCCACATTACTCTGTGCATATATAACTGCTGTGTTGACCACATTCTGACAGAAAAGGACCATGATTAGTTTCCTTTAGCCCTGTTTGCATTAATAGTGATTGTTCCATTGGATTTTTTTTTTTTTGATTGATGTTTAGGTGTTAACTGAAACCATAAGTCAAAAGATGAGGTTTACTGAAGTAGTACATATGGAATGTTTAACTCATTATTTTCATAATATGTAACTTAAAAATATTTATAATATTTGTAGTAGTATTTTCAAATGCCTCACCACAATGACCTCTGTACTTGTGCAATGGGAAAAGTGAAGGTAATTCTTTTGGCTACAATCAGTGTCAGTGTGTTTTGCATAGTTTCCCACGGGACACCACAGTGAGGCAAATGCTGATTGGAAGATAGTCTCCACCAATGCCATCTAAGCACTTGAAGAGTCACAGCGTGCCTGAGAGATGAACCCACAAACCGCTGTACTGGCAGAGCAAGGCAACTGTGGGCCCCCAGTCACCGTTGACTGATAACATGGCTGGACTTGAACCTGGCCTGTGGTGCTCAGCTCATGCTAGCGGTGAGGGCTTTAGCTGACTGATCCAGTTGGGAGCCCCAATCTTAATTTCATTTTAAAATGTTATGATGCACATTTGTCTGTTTTTGTAATAGGAAAATTAGAGGTGCTAACTATTGTTACCATAAGGTAGCTAACAAATTGCATATGGAAAAAAAAAACGCAAGATTTTTTTCTTTGACAACATATTTTTAACTGTTTTACTGGATGTTTTTATATGATTATTACTAAAAGCTAATCTTAAATTTTGAAATTCAAAGTGTTTGAAAGTCTCACCTGGCCAGTGTCCATTGCTGTGACCACCAAAGAACCGAAAAAACAGTTTAAAGTAGGTATGCAGTTGCATTCTTGGAAGCAACGGAGAACCCTTATTTGTTCTCAAGAGAAGGGAACTTTATTTTATTTCATAATCAGGAAATGTACTTTTTTAATAACATAATTAGATATGACGTCACCGCACCAACAGTGAAAGCAAATCCTAACTCTACAAATTACATCTGAAACCATCTCCAAATTGCATAGATTAAAATGGTAAATTAATATGCGCAGTATATTAGCCAAATGTATGAGCAACAACATCAAAAGAAATACAATAACACTTTGTTTGTCATAAATAATCCCCCCTCCCCCAAAACTCCATCCTGTTGCTTCTCCACCATTGTGCCTGCACAGGAACGATAGGACACCCGACTAGCAAGTATGGAAACACAACACAGAACTGAGCAATATCCTGAAATGATATTGGGATAATAGGATGGTGACTGGGTATCCTCGTCGATATGCCTACATGAATGCAAAGTTCACAATGAGTAATCTGTAGGGGATCCACGTTAGCTTATTACATGGGTTCAGCTGAGAGAGACCGGGAGGGAATGGATGCTGAGATATTGTTTCAGTGAAAAGGGGTAAGTGGCAGTTGCCGTTATTGTAACTACCATTTTGTCCATGTGGGATTATTGCTGCCAAGAATGACGTGATTCTCAACAATATCATATTCAGTAGCTCTTCCATTCAAGCGGACTGTCTCAAAGCTTCACCTACTAACCTGGGCACTTAAAAATGTAAAATGAAGACTTTGTCAAGTGAATCTGGCTTGCTGTTCAAACATTGGCCATGTTCACATGCAGCCAAACATTCATTAATTTGTTGGAATGTTCAGTAATTTGTAATAATGACCTGAACATAAACAAGCTCTATATAAGACAGTATTTGGGGGGTGGGATATACTGTTAATATTCATTCTACTAACAGAATATTAGCCAACAAACATCAAACATATTCAGAATTCTCAGTCCATTTGCATTAATATAATGTGCTCCCACATGGATATCACAAATAACTGGATACAAAACAATATACAGGTATTAAAGCAACTAGTGATCCAATATGAGTATTACGAATAACTTTTCAAAAGATAGCGGCAAATGAGAAATACTTCTGTCAGGGTGATATTGAACAATAATTTAATGCAATACTGTAGTGATATCTGTTTGTACTGTTGCTACTTTTTAGAGGGTGAGACCATGAATGTTCAAATCTTAAAACTGAATCAACACTTTTTTAGACTAAATTAAGTCTGGATATACACAGAAATAACGAGTGGAGCATTAACTCTAAACATGTAACCAGCTGATTTAGAATATTCACATATTCAAAATTCTCAATTATTTGGAATATTGCCTGCATACAAAGGTGGTCATTACAATTTATTCTGCTACACTCAAACCACCATCTGCACATGAATTTCAAAGAGCTTAATGCATTTTGATGATTCTTCGTTCTGATCGGTCTTGGTCACGTGATTAAGTCGGTTTCACAGGAGACCGCAGCTTCAACTGTTGCTTCTATAATTATCATGGTAATCGTGTTTGGCTCTGCAGGGAGAAGTCTGGGTGTATCCCCCGCAGTTCTAGAACGGGACATGCACACTGCCTTCTGGGGACAGCCTCAAATCAAATCTACCCATCTCTCCTTCAGGAAAACAGGAAGTGAGCATGCTGTTGAGTAGCTCTCGTGGAAAGCTGTCGTTACTGCTGCTGTTTTGGTGGGCGCCTGCTTAGTAAGTGACGGTCGTTTCCCACTGTTGCAGTCGATGAAATACCTGTGTGTTTCTCTAAGTCATTTTGCTTTGTTGGGTGGGTGAACATTTTAACTGAACTTTCCACGTGAAGGCATCATGCCTGATTTTTATTTTTTTTTATTTGAAATGGGTCAAGCCAGGTTTAAGATTGTGTGAAGCAACCAATTTTACTCTGCAAAACAAGCACAAACCAGAAGGGCCACCAACAGTCAGCTCCACACAAGTACTTATGTCAGTGCATAAAATATTGCATAAAACAGGCCTGTCCAATTTACCACCCGCTGCAAACAGATTTCAACGAATGTAACAGTTGTTTTCAAATCTTGATGAGTTCGCTATCCCTCGCAAAGACTGCACATTTAACTCAGCACTACTCAATCCCTGCCGAGCATTTATGAATAATTTTACATTTCTCTCAGAGTGGTAGCGGATCACAAAGTCAGACCGCCGACCTATCAGAGAGAAGCAACTCATCACATTCAACTGAATGCCTTCATAAAAAGCCTTCAAGCCATTAAATTCTTAACTGGCTTATATTTTCAAAGATGGTGTTTAGTTCTGATTTGTCTCCTCTACTTTTTGCAGACCCATTTCATACAGTGAGTTCTCTGTCATATTGCTCCCCGGTTCCCAGTTTCTTGAGCTCTCCTGCTCCCCCCCTTCAATTATTTTTGCAGGAGACTGTGCGTGAGCTCAGATTAGTTTACCCACTTTCAATTTCACTGAATGCTACTCAGAATTAGACAAATGGCATCTACCAGTGAGCATAATGGCTTCATGAATGTCCCTTCTGCGAATTAGAGCTCGCTTTAGGAACAAAATGGGTTTTGTGGCTATGCAATTAGATGCCTGATGCTGGAGACAAAACAGACAATTGGAGTTCTTGGTTTGGAGCCAGCTGGGCCTGGTTACCACCCAGAGCACTGGAATCTGGTCTGGTTTAGCAAGAGGACCTGCTTTCCCTTAAAAAAAACCCTACCAGCCACCACAGAGGCACTGAATGATGATATGGTGTGTTCTGAAGCGCACCTAGTAACGTCACCTCCTCTGCTGGTGTTCCAACTGAGTAATTTAAAAACACACCACATCCACAGATTCAACCACCCACACACTTCGCTCAGACAGAGCTCACCATGAACCCAGATAGATCCCAGAGTGAATTAGTCCCTTTAATTGTCCGGTCCTCAGTGCACTGAGGTCTACATGACAGTTGAGTCCTTCCAAGGCTTGTCCAACAGTTCAACCAGGCTTTCGCCACCTGGCTGCAACCACTATAGCCTTGTCAGCGGGGATGGGAACTCAGTGTTGAGAAGTGAATACTAGTTTCCTTGTTGTTTTTCCCCAATATGTGTAAATTTAAAATATTGTGGAGAAGAAGTGAAAAAAGACAAAAAGCTGGTGTAACGTAAATTCAGAAATGAAAACAAAAAAAGAAACGTGTTCGACTTGCCTACACGCGGTCTGCACTACGGGGTTTCGGACAGGGGCTGTTTACAAAGACATCACATGACCTTTTTTTTCCACCGGCGGCTCCTGCCCTCGCCGTCGGGGCACTGTTCAAACTCGCGGATCTTCTCCCTCCGCCCCCTTCCCCCTCCCCGCCCACCCGAACAGCGACCGGCTGTGCCGCACACGTCACCACAAGAGAAACGGAAAAAGGAGGGGACAGAAGGGATGCTGCCGTCTCCGGGGCCTCGCGGCCACGGCTACTTCTTCTCGGGGGTCTTGAAGACTTGCTCGTAGGGCGGAGGCGGGTGGTTGCAGTAGGACGGCGGGGGCGGGTAGGGGGCCATCATGTGCGGGGAGTTGGGCTGAACTTGGTAGGCGGGGGTCAGGGGGGTCATCATCGCTCCACCTGGATCACCGAAGGTCTGCATCCCGGGCTGCTGGGACCCTGTAGGGCAGAGAGAGAGAGAGTGAGAGTGAGAGTGACAGTGAGAGAGAGAGAGAGAGAGAGAGAGAGAGAGAGAGAGAGAGAGACAGAGAGAGAGAGGGAGAGAGGGAGAGGGAGAGAGTGAGAGTGAGAGTGAGAGGGAGAGGGAGAGGGAGAGGGAGAGGGAGAGAGGGAGAGGGAGAGGGAGAGGGAGAGGGAGAGGGAGAGAGTGAGAGTGAGAGAGAGAGAGAGAGAGAGAGGGAGAGAGTGAGAGTGAGAGTGAGAGGGAGAGAGTGAGAGAGAGAGAGAGAGTGAGAGTGAGAGAGAAACATTTCAGGGACCTTATCTGCCACAGCTGGAAGCTTCTCCTTGAACACAGAGCTGGCTGTCAAAAGATTAGACAAGTGCTCTGCTTCATTTTAAATGCATACATTAGAGCTATTTCATCCTTTCCCTCCAAGACAACTCTTGAGTTTGGGCTTCACATTCTGAAGGGCATTATGCTCTACTTCTGGCTCCAATCTGGGTGAAACACTTAAGAGTCTCAAATGATCATAACAGAGTCATGAAGACAGAGCCTGATCCATACCCCCAAAGGCCACGGACAGCGTGATTTCTCAACAAAGGCTGCGATACTTCACATGTCAAATTAAGCTTCAGAATGCAGGCCTGCAGATGGCAACAATTACCGCGGTTTAAAGGAAACTGTGTGGTTACTTAATGTCTTTTCGGAATTAAATGCTTCACAGTGGCCCATTCAGCTTAAAGTTTTAACATCTCTTGACGTCAGTAAAAAACTCAGTCTCTGAGCCCAGCAATTACAGTAGCAAATCCAGTTATGAAATCGATACGGCGCTTGATTGACAGTGGGAAGAAGTCGAGCAGTAACAGGCAACCGTGAAATGGGCAGTCAGCACATGAACATTTGCAAATGGAGAGCGGGACAAAGCCTTGGGAACCTCTGCAATGCAGTGACCTGTTTTCGGGAAGCACATTCATCGCAACGAGAGGTTATAAGGAAATGGTTATCTGCTCACTGGAACGGGCGACATGCCGACGGCATGCAGAGGCGGGGCCAAACAGGCCAGGCCCACGAAGCATATTGGCTTTCCCACAGAGGTGTCCAGGTGAGCGCGGAATATGTTTAGCATGCTGCCTGAGGCAGCTGCCCGGCCATCTGTGCACACTGTCATAAAGAAGCAATTCTGCACAATCTCTGCGAGTAGAAGGAGGAAATGACAATGGGGTGGTGCAGGATGCCTGCCAGCAGGCCAGCTTCAGCTGCAGGAGCAATGTGTGTAAGCAGGTCTGTTTCTCTCTCCTTCCCTCCCTCCCTCCCTCATTCTCATGCAATTTGCACAGCCTTCTTGTGTTTTCATTGAGCTGAGATAAACTAGTATCTGTAACATGTGCAATGAGGTTCACTCAAACTGAATGTGAAAGGTGGTGTTTTTGCGATCGACTTTTTAAGTCTATATTCGGTCGCATTTTTTTCCGTGAATCAGTCTGTCAGGTTGGGCCCTAATAAGCGTGGTTGGAGGAGAGGAGTCGTGCCGCCTAACGAGGCGGCGGAACTCGGCTGCTGTCTGCGAGAGCTGCTCTGCGGCCGGCGTGTCAGTGTCAGCGCTGTGGTTAATGCGGAGCATCAGGCGCATGCGGAGAGAGGGTGAGGGTGTGCTCCTCTCTGCGGCAGCGGCGCGTCTGGGCTATCTCTCAAACAGGCTGGAGGGCTGCCCCTGAGCGGGCTGGGGGTGGCGCCCGCCTCGTTAGCTAACGAAGAGCAGCAGGCCGCGAGCTCTGCTAAATCACCGCTCGCTTGCGCCCTTCATCACGTACGGATGGGGGCTGGAGCGGGGTGGGGGTGGGGGCGGGGGTGGAGGTGGGGGCGGCTGGCAGTCCTGTTTCATGTGGGAAGCGAAGCGTCTAGAATCGGCCGAACGGGATCCAGAGAGCGAGGGGGTACGAAGGAGCAGCGCATGACGAAACCTAATGAGAGGGATTACATCCAAACCCCCCTCCCCGGACTCCCCCGTGCCGTCGGAGGGGCGCCTGGCTCCCCGTCAGTGCACGGCCGCTGCCAGGCCCCCGTGGGGAGCTGTTGTCACTTCCCTCCCACCGCCCTGTCAGCCCTCTCCCTGCTGCTGCCGCAGATGCCCCTTTCCCCGCCTGCCCGCCCGCCTGCTCCCTCGCATCCACTCACTCCCAGCGCCGGCGCTTTATTGTGGAGGATTCACACTGTGTTTGTACTCATTTGATAACCTTCACAACAATGCGTATAAAAATGCTTGCACTGAGCTTACAGTTGCCCTGGTAAGGAACACAGGAAGAAGCTCCTCGGATTGCAAGGTGCCAGTGCCCTAACCGCTCCCCGATTACCGCTCCATAATCCTACATTTCCCACACCCCTGCTGAGCTTTGCGGCCTAGAGTTCAAATAAATGCGTTCTACGGGTGTCTGTTTCTAAGCCAAAGTACGGAGGCTTGAAGGCCAATCCTATCCGTTCAATGGAGAGACACTGATTGGGTGTCCGTGGACCATGTGTTGCAGACATCTTAGTAGATGAGTTGCTAAGGTGCATCATGTATGTAAAATGCATACACATACTATGTGCATGGATTTTAGTAACCTTCAGGTACATCAGACAGCAACATTAGTATACCTTTGAGGGTTTGTTTTCCTGCAATCACAATCAGGGGAAACATGCTTCTGTTCTGGCTTGAAAGTCTAACATAAATGGATGTGGGCATTGCCAATTATCTGTTAAATAATATAAATATGATATAACATATATAAGTCATTGAGAATATTTAGGATTGATTGTATTAGCATTATTTCAGCACAGATGTACAACATAAACAGAAGGCAGAACAATAAGCTTTTCTTCCAGTACACTCTACAGTGGTAAAATCCAAGAACAAAATCAAGCAACCGCATATTAGACAGGCTCTCGATACAATTTTCTACATGACTGACGCTTATAATGAAAGTTCTCAATTATTTTTACTCCTATCAATAGAAAAGTTTAGAGGGCTGGAGCAAGGTTAGATGACCTACTTTCTGTTAGAAATGTCAGTTGAGTTTGGCTGAACATTGGAAAAAGTCACAGACAGCCTAAAGCAGGGAGGGCATTGTGGAATTTGCTATTGGTTTCAGCTCAATTTAACAGCGTATGGAAGCATCTCTATGGTTCCCCGTTTAATAAATCGTCTAATCAGTAGCAGTACACAGCTAAATAAATTACTGTCCATGGAAATAAGGTCATATTTCGCAGAATTGTGGCTGCTGAATAAATATGGCAAACAAAAGAAAAGCATTGTTGCTGCATTACAAAGGATCTCTTCAGATCCCTCAAACATGAGCACAGATAGGATGTAGGATTTACATATTTTTTGTTGTTATACTAACGTGTATCACAAAATGCTTTTGCATTGTATGCTTTTATCCTTAAATTCAGGGCAGGTAGACAGCCTGGTCCAAACCGAGGTTGTGCCTGCACAAAGCTTTACGGACAAACTGAAACATAAAGCGATGGCACTCGAGAGTGACATTTACATCGCTCCCACGTTGTCTGTGTTCTGTCGTGCCGCAGTTTCCCTGTTCAGAGGAACAAAAGAGGGTCGTCCCGCAGCACGCCGGAGCCCGTATCAGATGAGCCGAGCTCTGTCCCCGGTCCCAGTTTGGGCGGTTCGGCGGGTGACCCCCCCCCCCTCCCCCCACTCCCCTCTCCAGCACGCTGCTTACGGAGTGGCACCAGATGGGAGGACAGGTTGCAGATGTCTTTTTCTAGGTCCGTCCTGCAGCGCTGCCCCTCTGATCACTGGGTCTCCTCCAGCCCCTTCCCCGTCCCGCTTCAAAAAACACCCGGGATCAAAGGTCGCTAATAACCTCCACAGTGCTTAAAAAACACTTCCCTCTCCCCATCCAGCCATTTACCAGGGTGCAATTTCACGCATTGCAGGATGTCCTACTACTCCTGACTGCCAGCTATCGCAGTTCTGGTCCTTTAATTGAAGAAAAGGGGAAAAAAAGACGCCCACAGTGTAATGAACATGCAGCGCTCTCTAAATTAGTCCTACCGGACCACAGATAATAAGATCACGCACCTGTTGCGGGAGAATTCTGAGAAAAAGAGCTCCGGAAGGGACGGCAGAGTGTTGCACTCACCCGGAAGCTGCCCCATGGGAGGCACGGCATGATGGATGTTAAACAGCAGAGGCTAAAGGGAAGTCAGGTTACCCAGACTCCTTTCTGTCTCCTCTGAGTGCAGCAGCCGCTGTGCTCAGAACCCTTAACCTCCTCATTTATAATTAAGCCCCGTCGAAGACAGCGCTCTGCTCTCTCAAAGCACCATTGTTCCTCCTGAGTCACGTGACCTGTAAAGAGTCACTGGGAGATGAAGCGTTTTACAAGATGTGGTTTGTCTTATTTACTCCTGAACATAAATGGCTGGGGAATATAAATAAAAAGAAAACAAAAAGGTAATTGCCCGAATAATACTAATTCAAGATACATCCCTTCTGCTTCAGTGAAAATGCTACAATCATACCACAGTTGATGATAAAAGTGCTTAAGAAAAGTTTAAAAAGTAGCAATGAGTAGAATACATCTATTCAGACTGAGGGGAAAGTCCTGAGTCATCTCAGCTCAGCAAGTGCCACCCACAGACAAGGCAATTACATTTATTGTTGCAATGTACTTTAATGGAACAATTACTGAGAATTCATATTGACAAATTGGTGCACATTAGCTTGCAGTCAGATTAGAGGTTTGGGTTAGATGATGAGCCTGCTGAGAAGTAGGGGGTTAGATGATGAGCAGACTGAGAAGTTGGGGGTTAGATAATGAGCTGGCTGGCTGAGAGGTTCTGGGAAGATGACAAGCTGGCTGGGAGGTTGGGGGTTAGATGGTGAGCTGGCTGAGAGTTTTGGGTTTAGATGAGGAGCTGGCTGAGAGATTACAGGTAGACAAAGAGCTGGATGAGATGTTGGGGGTTAGATGATGAGCTGGCTGAAAGATTGGGGGTTAGAGGGACAGTCGGCTGACGGTACTATCCTACACCATCAGGGGGGCAAGGAGCGTGCGGCAGGTGAGCTCTCAGAAAGGCGACTGAGGAGAGCCCTGTGCAACCGTCAGCAGTGCTACAATCACTGCATCTCATGCGTGCTGCTTTGCTGTTGTTTATTTCTGAGCTCCTTTAATAAGGCTGTGCTGCAGTGCCAGCTGGCCTCAGTATAGATCTTGTGAGTGTTTCAGAGAAAATAAATCTGCCATCAACATGGATGATGTAATAGATGATGTAATGAAAAACAAAAATCTTTAAAATCGGTAGGGTATTGTACCTTAGGCTAATATTAGTATAGTATAGTATAGTATAGTATAGTAGCAGTATAGTAGCTAAACTATGTGTTCTGTCAGTGGGTATCAGCAGAGGTTTAAAACTGTGACCTGATTCAAAGGCTTCGATGGCTAAAATGGTAGGTTACTTGACCTCAGAAGTCTTACTGTGTCCTGCTTTTAACATGCTGTCAAATAGCTAATAAAGACCATGATCCATGGTGAGCTTGCAGATCGTAATATTGACAAAGCATAGGTCACTGTGTAATGAAGCCACAATCTTCTCCTTTCTCTTCCTCGCGTCCACGAACAGGGGTTTCGACTTCCAGACTGGGGTGGACTGACATGAGGCCACTCTCCGCCAGCTTGACTCCTGCTACTTTGTGAAATAAGTCACTGGTGCAGATCGAAATGCTTTAAGCTGCCATAACAAGTGCCCTTCACATAAATGATGGGATTATGAAAGGGACAGTCATATTATTCCTCCTTCATTTTCCACTGCTTCACATTGGGGAAAATACTGCAGAATTCTCTGTTTAAACATGGACTGAATACCATTTTGGTTCTTTTGAGCACCGTGAGGGAGTGCGGGGGTGGGTGCCGTGGGAGTCAGCTTCCGGACTTGATAGCTAATTGCCTGGGAGCTCATACCAATTCTATGGCCTGAAGAAGTCACAATGACTCCCTCTGGACGTGGCGCCATTTCCTTATTGAACCCGACAGTACTTAGAAGCAGCAAGCCAGCACTGAATGAGTGCGCATTAAAAAGCCTATTGTTCTGTATTAATAAAAGGGTATTCCGGTGTGCAGTTCCCCGGACAAACGTGAAGCACCGAGTTGTACCCACTAGGTGACCAGAACCAGACTGATTTGGCCAAAAAACCAAAAAGCTCCATAAAAATAGAGCTGTCTACAGGACACTGGATGTTCCTATCCCAATGTTTCAGTTTTGGAAAGCTGTCAGAAACAAATCAGCTAAAATAGTTTTAATGAAATATAAACACATGACAACCCCTGAAGCTTAATTTCACCCACACTGCACATCTGACGTTCAAGCACTCACCATAAAAACAAAACGGATAAGCAGAAATTACAGGGAAGCTACTGTTAGAACAAATCCAGAAGCTGTTTCACAAGTATTCCTATCACTACCTTTGGAATTATTTGAGTGGAAATTTAATTTACTCTTGGTGACCATCTTGGATTTTGACTAAATCACATTTTCCATCACTTTGTTCCTGTCTTTGGATTTTGCATCATGTGGTATTGCCCCCAAAAGGTACAACACAAAAAAACACCTCAACTAATAAGTGGGGTTTTGAGGCCATCCCTTCCAAAATGTTGAGTACTAATGAAAAGATACTTTTGAGTGTGTGTTTTTTGTCATTTGGTATCATATCTTAAATGCATGTGATAGCTGAAACTGACATCACTAAACACTGCCCTCAAAAAACTTTGTCCGGAAAATTCTACTCTCTTAGCCTAGCTGGGAGAAAATCTTAATAATGACATGCCTTCTGTAAAAAAAGCTTTGCCACTTCTTGCAAAGCAAGACAAATGAAAGGATCAGGAATATTTTTAAATACATAACAAGGTGAATTTTGACCCTGTCAATACTCGCTCAGGGAGAAAATCAACAAAGTTATTATGGGCCGCATACCCAGCTGCACAGATTTAATCAAGAATGGGCTTCGATGCCCGGCTGAGATCTGAATCATTGTAAACCTGATGAAAAGGTGCAGTCTGACAGAACGGTGTCATCAAATGGGGGTTTAATGCATTCCACAGTGGTCTGACAGCCGAGATTCATTACCCTCTCAAATCACTCCAGAAGCGAGACAGTCCCATGTAATTGGAGGCACGAAACATAACATCAGGGAATCTGAGATAATACAGATTGTGATAGAGGGTCACGCTCTCAATCAACTCGTACAATCAGCTCCCAACCGGGTTCAGTAAATACAGAGTCTCAAGGCTGACTCGGTGGCAAATCAATATGATTTAATGTCTACTCTGAGAGACTGTTGTTGAAAGGACTGACAGGGGGTCTGCAATGACTGATAGTTTAGCCCGCCTGACGTACTCCACCTATCATGTTAATAAGTGGAGATGAAGGGCCGAGCTCCAGCCACTGCTCAACAGCACGGCTGAAAGTGGTTTCCGTCCCTGACTTAATTTATTCTATAGGCATTGCATCATTCGTTTTCATCACGCTTTTCCATATGCGCGCTGGATTACGATCTGTTTTGTTTGATGCAGTATTTACTTCAACGACTTCAAGCGTTTCAAGTTGCCCTGCAGGGGGGCAACCGCTAAATGACTAGGTAATAACAACACTATTGAAGAGAGATCTAGAAATAAATATTTGTGTCCACAGTTGAATCAGAATGCCATACAAACATGGTAGGTTGTTGCGTTTGGTCTTCTCTTTTTGACTGCAAACTCGATGAAATGCAGCCCCTGCCGCAGCTCTCTGTCATTAGATCCGACCAATGAAAGCTTATTCTCAAGCTTCTAGGTTGCTACAGAGATAAAGTGAACATCAAAGGAAGCGGATATGGAAACCGGAGCAGCATGGTATAGGTGTCCCTTTGTGCACATACACCGTGAACTCTAGGGAACAGTTTTACTGTCGGGCACATCTGTTTCAGAGATTCCTACAACAGTGTTGCCATAACAGCAGAGTGGCAGGGAAGGGAAACAACAGGATTTCTCCAACATGGTTACAAATTACATTATTGGAGGAGCATTTTCTTGTTGATTTTACCAGGAAACGTCATTGTTGTTGTTTGCCCCAAATATTTCAGTTAAAATACTGTTACAAAATACCTTCTGCAGAGGAACAGGAATGGATCAATTCTGCTACAATTCCAGCTGGGTCGTTTAGGGATCAAAGCTTCCCCAAAAAGCACTTAATGGACTTTAACGAGGGGGAAACCAAATCTTCCATTGCCATAATGCAGTCTGCTGAGGAGTGCACCATCTCCAGCTGATCTTAATACATTCATAATGGGACGGTTCAAAGACACTGGGATTGATTCCAAATATCAAAGACTTTATGCTCCCTCATTTTACAGGTCAGACCCATCTTGAATTGCAGTTTTGCCAGAGGGCGAGTGTTTACCCACTTTATAAGATTTATAATTACAGCTAGGCTGCACATTTCTGACAAGACAAAGGTATATACTAACACCATATCTTTTCCTGGGACCATTTTGGTCAATAGTGTGTGGGTGCTGGAGAATGGCCAAAGAATGGCTGAGACCTACTGGCAACACATACACAACCTGATGCTTTGAGGAGAGAATTTTTGTAATAGCACTGTAGGTGGAGTATGGGCTAAAGACAAAACAGTGATTGTCATGTTTGGATACCTTTACTGTCAAAAAATAAGGGGCCAAATTTGATTATACTATTTTGTTGTATTTTAACCAACTTCAAATCAGCCTTTTGAACACATAATATATACTGTATCATTAGTCTGGCACCGTTGCTAACATTACAGTTGTGCTTACTGGACCTTAAGTGCCACAGCTGGTCATGTCCTTATCTCTTAATACCGCCCAATAAACATTGCTAGACTCCACTAAAATATATCTTTCCAATGTGTGCTGAGTGTCAGTCTCATCTAGTATTTTACACAGCAGCATACTATTAATACAGACCGGAGTAATATTACTTGGGAGTCCTGTAGTGTTCATACCAAAACGACTGGCGGTCCAGCTTCCTGCTGCTATCTTTTTAATATACTACTGATAAACTGTGTTTTCCCAGTCGGTGGCCTTCAAATTGCACTGATCTGAGTTCAGCTATGAGGAGTTTTTTCTTCTTCTTGTGCCTGTGGTGTTTATTGGTTTCCAGTCTCCCTAGACTGCTGGCGGGGGAGTTCCATGTGCGGGCCAGGCGTGCGACTGCGTTCCCCGGCCCTCCCTCCGTCCCCTTTCAATTACTGAGACGCGGCGGGTAATCGCGCAATCAGAGCCGCCGTGGCAGTGCAAGGGAGAGAAAACGAGTGGGGAGTTCGGAAGCCCGGCCTCTCGTAATTACCTTTCCTTTCTGAAGCGCTTAATGGGCTGTTTTCGTCCGATGACGTTAAATGGTGATTATACAAAGTACGGCAATCGGTGACATTGGCTGAGTCAGGCGGGAGGCTCAGCGGTGGCAGGCACAGGGCCACTGCATTTAAACCAGTGACACACACCCACACCAGCACGGGGAACGCACAGCCGGGGACCTACAGTACAGCGGGGTGACCAGGAGTGATGGACATGGTGGCATGTAATGTCCTGCCTTGGCAGAAACGTTATTGCCATGGCGACACGATGGGGGCGCATGTGTGTTTGTATTTGTGTTTGTGTGTGTGTCTGTGTGTGTGTGTCTGTGTGTGTGTGTGCGTTTGTATTTGTGTGTGTTTTTGTGTGTTAGTGTGTGTGTATGTGTGTGCATTTGCATTTGTGTGTGTGTGTGTGTTAGTGTGTGTATGTGTGTGCGTTTGCAATTGTTTGTGTGTTTGTGTGTGTATGTGTGTGTGTGTGCGCGATTGTATTTGTTTGTGTGGGTGTGTTAGTGTGTGTGTATGTGTGTGCGTTTGCATTTGTTTGTGTGCGTGTGTGTGTGTGTGCGATTGTATTTGTTTGTGTGTGTGTGTTAGTGTGTGTGTGTGTGCGCGATTGTATTTGTTTGCGTGTGTGTGTGTTAGTGTTTGTGTATGTGTGTGCGTTTGCATTTGCGTGTGTGTGTGCCATTGTATTTGTTTGTGTGTGTGTGTATTAGTGTGTGTGTATTTGTGTGTATTAGTGTTTGTGTATGTGTGTGCGTTTGCATTTTCGTGTGTGTGTGCCATTGTATTTGTTTGTGTGTGTGTGTGTATTAGTGTGTGTGTATTTGTGTGTGTTAGTGTGTGTGTATGTGCGTGCATTTGCATTTGTTTGTGTGTGTGTGTGTGCGATTGTATTTGTTTGTGTGTGTGTGTTAGTGTGTGTGTGTGTGTTAGTGTGTGTGTGTGCACGATTGTATTTGTTTGCGTGTGTGTGTGTTAGTGTGTGTGTGTGCGCGATTGTATTTGTTTGCGTGTGTGTGTGTTAGTGTTTGTGTATGTGTGTGCGTTTGCATTTTCGTGTGTGTGTGCCATTGTATTTGTTTGTGTGTGTGTATTAGTGTGTGTGTATTTGTGTGTGTTAGTGTGTGTGTATGTGCGTGCATTTGCATTTGTTTGTGTGTGTGTGTGTGCGATTGTATTTGTTTGTGTGTGTGTGTTAGTGTGTGTGTGTGTGTTAGTGTGTGTGTGTGCGCGATTGTATTTGTTTGCGTGTGTGTGTGTTAGTGTGTGTGTATGTGTGTGCGTTTGCATTTGCGTGTGTGTGTGCCATTGTATTTGTTTGTGTGTGTGTGTTAGTGTGTGTGTGTGCGCGATTGTATTTGTTTGTGTGTGTGTGTTAGTGTGTGTGTATGTGTGTGCGTTTGCATTTGTGTGTGTGTGTGCGCGATTGTATTTGTTTGTGTGTGTGTGTTAGTGTTTGTGTATGTGTGTGCGTTTGCATTTTCGTGTGTGTGTGCCATTGTATTTGTTTGTGTGTGTGTGTATTAGTGTGTGTGTATTTGTGTGTGTTAGTGTTTGTGTATGTGTGTGCGTTTGCATTTGCGTGTGTGTGTGCCATTGTATTTGTTTGTGTGTGTGTATTAGTGTGTGTATTTGTGTGTGTTAGTGTGTGTGTATGTGCGTGCATTTGCATTTGTTTGTGTGTGTGTGTGTGCGATTGTATTTGTTTGTGTGTGTGTGTTAGTGTGTGTGTGTGTGTTAGTGTGTGTGTGTGCGCGATTGTATTTGTTTGCGTGTGTGTGTGTTAGTGTGTGTGTGTGCGCGATTGTATTTGTTTGCGTGTGTGTGTGTTAGTGTGTGTGTGTGTGCCATTGTATTTGTTTGCGTGTGTGTGTTAGTGTTTGTGTATGTGTGTGCGTTTGCATTTTCGTGTGTGTGTGCCATTGTATTTGTTTGTGTGTGTGTGTATTAGTGTGTGTGTATTTGTGTGTGTTAGTGTGTGTGTATGTGTGTGCGTTTGCATTTGCGTGTGTGTGTGCCATTGTATTTGTTTGCGTGTGTGTGTGTTAGTGTGTGTGTATGTGTGTGCGTTTGCATTTGTGTGTGTGTCCGCACTCACCTGGCGTGGTGACAGGCTGTCTGGTGAAGGACACGTTGAAGGCGGGCTCCTCGGTGAGGGGGGAGGGGTACATGCGTCTGCGGATGAAGAAGCCGGCGCCGCAGCAGAAGAGCACGCCCATCATGAGCAGCAGCCTGCAGAACACAGGGAGGGGGGGGGGGGGCGAGTGGTGGGGGGGACGGCGTTAGCTGCAACTGCACCAATATCCACAGGAAGCAGCACAGAGACAGTGCCAGGACAAATCAGTGTGCTCGGTCCCATATTAATCTTTCTGCATCAGGAACCCACCCCATCCCTCCATTAACTCCGGGGCTTCTCCGCAATGCTGAGTGGGTGTTATTTCTAAAGGGCCCGATTAAAATCAAAAGGCCTCACGCTAATGTTTTGGGACAATTAGATCTTCATCAGAACATGACACAGACACGGTATTATCTTCCAAGACATTTTCACAGGCGATTTTTAAACAAGCACAGAATTTAATAGTGTATCCCCATTTATAATTGTATCTAAACTGCCTGCAAAGTTATTTTAGTCTTTTCCTGATAAGATCGCTCTGTGCCAAAATGTTAACGTGGCACGCTTTAATCTTAAATGATCAATGCAAAGTTATACCTACGTGGTTCAGTACCACAGTTCTTTTTTTTTAGAAATAGAATCTCATAAACATTATTTTATGAAAGAGAAGCCCAAAATTATTCGTTTTTTTCTGCTCCTGAGAAGCCTTTGGTCACTTGTTTTTAAGGCCATTGGTATTCGTTGCGTGCCACGCAAATCCAATGACTGTCCTCTTCTCTGAGGAGACATTGAACACAAGGCCACAAACTGCAGAGACTCCATTCATGAATACTGTCGACGGTGCTGTTTTAGACGGCAGGGCAAATGGTGCCAGGCAGATAATGCTGGATCGATGAAACACATTACTGTGCTATGGCATTAACCTCAGGGTGCGGAGGGGAGGGGAACGCGATGCACCGTTCGCTGCGCCGCGAAGCACCCGGGAAAGGAACCCAGACCCGTCGAGCCCGTGGCTCCATTATGCAGAGCGAGGCGGATGCCCTCTGAGATGATGTGAGCTGTAAAGCTGCCTCGCTCGTCTCCTGCGGTCCCAGCCCATGCATTTTGTATGATCTTCCCGTATTGCTTCTGCTCACATAATGTTTTGCCTAATCGCATTACAGCAGCGGGCTGGGAGAAAATGGTCCGACAACAGTCGGAGGAAACGGGCCTGGCTCCGATCTGATTTAGGAAGTTTGACGCGTCACGTGACCTGCTCCCTCGTTGTCGGAGCCTCTGCGAGGTACTGCGTTAGGTTAGTCTGCTGTGGTGTAACCTTCTTGCTCCACGGATGTGAGCTGCATCACTTGTGCAGGCTTGTTGTTACAGGCGGACCTCCAGTTCAGTGGGAAAAAATGTCTAAATTGACGTTCAGATTAAATAGGTTGAGCACCTTCCCTGACTTCCACAAAGACAAGCAGTGAACAGTAATAACCTCTGAAATATAGCAAAATATAAAGGTATTCAGGTCCTTTAGCATTCAGGTCTTCAGTAGCACACACTAGTGTGTCTTACTATGCATCAAACTACAACCTAAGGAAGACCTTTGCAATCCACCTGACCTTTGCATCCACCTTTTTTCTTTACAGCCAGGCAGCTTCTATACAGTCCAGAGCAGGGGATTCATTCTGTCATGCACCAGGGTTGGGGAAGGGGTAGGGGCTAGATGGGCAACTGTACAGCTCTCTCATCTGCAGCAGTACAGCTGGCTCTGTTATGCCTGGGGGGGAGGGGCTGTCTGGAAGTCCAGAGGTTTGCTATATGGGCCACTGTTGCACACGCGGCTAACAGATACACATCAACTCCTTTTAAGCTCCATTACAGCAACCCCTGTAATGGAACACCAGGTGTAACCACGCTCAAAAAGACACTCCACTTTCACATCCCAGACTGAGGCGCCGGCACATGCAGGCTATTAGATTGACTTGCTGCGGCACTGGAAGAGTTCAGCTTCATTACTGGTGGTGTTTATATATTGATTATTTGATGTCTGTGAGTTGCACTTCCTAACTTTGAAATTGAACATTTTCTCACTATACGGAAATTGAGTAAAATGCTATCCCCACCCAGAGCAAAATTACACTGAACTGTCCACAGATGATGACATTACTCATGCACATGCAAGTTTTATTAGTGTGAAGTATACTTCCTTCCCTCCCTTGCTGAGGGTCTGACCTTTCCAGATCCTCTGTTACACTGTCACACTTGTTAATTTATGTTCCATAGGTGCAGCTCTGGTAAAAGTGAATATTCTTGGCTCCAGGACATTCTCTACTTTGTAAGCAAGGGATTTAACTGTAACTTCATTTGAGATAACGAGCCCTTCATCTGATAGAGGAGGGAGTACCACCACTCAGGGGGTGTCTTGATGAGATGAATGTGAAGATGGGCCATGGAGAGGAGCATGAAGATGACCTTGTGCCCTCTCATTCTTACCTACATGTCCTTCAGCACTTTACTGGGAAAATGCCCATTTATATAATTGAATGCAAAAGAGAAACTAGGAAATAGGGGCGCCCGATGGTAACAAATTTGATTAACTCAAATGAAATGTAAGCCCATAATAATTATATACCTTGTCAATGTTATAATGCAATCATGAACAACTTGTAATGTAGCCCTTACCATTTAACTCAACATATTTATTTTTTCACCACTGACTCTTGCAAGTCAACGTTGTCCTTAGATGGAAAGTAGCAGACACTGCAGAGGCAGATCAGAGAGGCAGGCCTGCTTGCTGGAGGGGCTCATGACCTCCCTCAATGCCCTCGCAGTGTCTGCACAGCGGCAGCCAAATGCAGGATTAACCCCACACTAGAATAACCTCAATGTGGCACTCGGTCAAAGGGTGCTTATGTGCTTAAAGCAAGCTCCGATGGAAACACGCCGCCTCCTCTAACCTGTGGGGATGACTTCCTCTTCCAGAGCATCAACCTAATCTGAGAGATGGCCAGGATTGCTTCGCAGTGGCGCTTTTCTCAGAAACGCACATTAACGGCTCGGTCAGGTAGCATTTTAAATTTTATTTTTGCTGACAGTGGAACCGACATCAGATGGAAAGAGGCCGACTTCTAAAAGACTGAGCAAGACAAACTGCTTTCTCTGCTCAGTCTGGACGCCTTTTTAACGGTTTCAAAATGGCTTGCCAATGCTACATTTTGGCTTCTAAAAGGAGGCTGAAAAAAGGCTACATTTCTGATTAAGGGCTGAGGATGGAACAACATTATGTCAGGAGACTCTTGTATTAAATAAATCAGTTTATTGATTTTCAGCACTCAATTATACAATGTTGTATGGCGATGTACCAATTATTCTGGTACACCCCATCGGAGAGGCAAATATAACCTCTGGACTACCATGGTTGCTTGGGGGCAGTTATGGGCAAGAAGAAATTACACATATCAAACAGGACCAGGGATAGAAAGGGTTTAGATTCGGAGTGCCAGTGTTTACGGGGTATGTCAGCATATGCATTTCCACAGGCAGCCATACCCCTAATTCCAAATCCCACTTCCTTATGCCAAATAATAATTTAAGACATATCTATAGTTTATTTTTTCTGGCCATTCAGGTACATCACACTCCTCTCCACCAAATGCCTCTGAATGATAAGAATTATTTTAATGAAGAATTTGAATAAAATACTGAATAATAGCTCTTGGCTAGCTAACCCTTGTTAGCCATTCAAATCTCCAATTCACTAAAACCTGTAGGGACCAGTATTCTTCCATGGAAACCGAATGCAAGCTTGTGATTGGTTGAAAGTGATGCCTGTATATTGGATCTGATCATTTTCAGGCATGATCAATCCTCCACGCTAGGAACTCTACTTTGTGCTGAACGACTTCCTGGGGACATCATGCTGTTTGACTTATTTTATGTTCTTGGACCTGATTACATGAAACTGTGGCAAAATAATACATATAAACCCACAGGGAAATGACATTTTATGGTTTTGTGTCAGTACATTCCTGCCTATAAAAAACATGCTAACACAACCATGTTTGTAATTAGGGATTAGCAAGTGGCTCAAAGTTTCACATCTCTTTGAGACCCTAATTAGATGCATGGCACATGCTTCATCACTCTGGGGGTGATGTGTGGATGTGCTAATGTCCTGGGCCTTCGACAGCATCATGGCTGAAACTCGCATGTCCAGCTGCCTGTCACCTTGTCTCGGGAACTCATGTGGCTCTTAAATAAAGGTCCAAGGTTATCACCTCACCCCAAGCTACGACTGAAACAGAATTATCTGTTGGTCTGCCTTCGGTTTGCCTCTCAATGATTTAATAAACCCTCTGGGCCCCAAAAAGAGATCTCTCCCCAAGTAGCTCACTGATTCTGGAGCTTCTGTAGAGCATCTTAAATTTTGATACTCCACAACGCGGTATGTGCCTCAGCAGAGTTCCAACAAGGACAGTGTTACTGGATTCAAGGGCAAAGTATTATCTTTGAAAAACAATTCATGCAAATGTGCATAACTGGGCGGAACAAATCAGAAGAGCCTGAGAAAATAACATTAGTAAACTTTGGAAAAATAGTAAATTCTATTGTGCTCTATGTTACTGGACTCTATGCTAAACAATACTGAAGTGATCTGAGTTGAAACAGAAATTCTGTGAAATTAATTATACCCATACAGTTCAGGTCTGGTCTTTGGCAATGCATGCTTTCCTCTCAACAGGAGAAGCAGCTTTTTAGCTTTTAGCTTTTTTGTACTGATGTGGGAGTAGTTGCCACTCTCCCCCCAGTGAGCTGGAGGCTGCAGGGACAGAGATGGAAAAATATACCCAGCACTGACAGAGACACGAGCCTCGTTCCCTCTTTTTGGGAGAGTGTCATTCTATAGAGGATAGGTAAGCATGTAAGCTAACCCACAACTGATTAGATCCTATGTTGCCTAGGTGATATCACTGCCAAACTCAAGACCTCTTAAAAATAATAAAAAACAGAGCTCCCCCATTATAACATGACCTTCTGTAATGCATTGAGTTTGGGGCTCATGGCTCTCTATTACAGACATTCCTATTTGCTTTTATACACAGTGAAGCCACTGAAAGCTCGCCTCCTTGTTATGGATCCCAGCAACAGGGTTATAATGAGGGAGCACTGTGCAGTTGCTGAATGCAAGAAGAGGAGGCACAAATTAAGGTAGGTGGAGGGAGGTAATTAGATACACAGAGTTCTTTACATGAAGTTTCCAGACTAAAAAGATATGCGAGAACAGCCTGACAAACCGCATTTCTGGACTCTCTGACTGCACAATAGCTCATTATTCTAAACGGACTTTTGACTGCACTTGCATGTAAATTGCAAGCTAAACTGAACATCCATCCATCAGATCAATGAGCAGTGACCGTTTTCAAAATAACTCGCTAGCCACTGGATTGTAACAGTTCGGTTGAAACAGCTGGGTGAACAGCCATACAGCACCATTTTAGCAGAGAAATCCACGTGGTAATTACGTGCAATTAGACACAGGAAGATGAGCTGAATGTGCTGAATGGTACTTTATCATGTCTTCATTAAAACAATCATTATAGCTATCATCATCTTTTCCTGTTATTCTGTTGTTATTTACATTGCCCACTACTGTAAGGGGATATTGCTGTTGAATACGTAAAGATTTCTATACATTTTTATATTTATAAAAGCATGGAAAATACATTGAGAATATATTTTAGAGAATACATTTTTTAGCTCAACAAATATATTTGAAAATTTGTCAATTACTGTTGTTTTGGTATACTGCAATACATTTCTAGTTTGTATTAATATATTTTAATTCAGCTTCTTGGGCTGAAAAACATATTACTCAGTGTATTACAATTATATTTTTTTCCACGTGGGAGCGTAGTACTGTAGTCTTGCTTTCAGTTCCAGGCCATTACTGGAATGAGTTTGTAGATCAAAACATTTACATTATATAGCAACCAGTAAAAATAGCCAAGCAACGTATATGAAACCACAAAGAATCTGACAGAAAAGTAATGATCTAAATTATCTTAAAACATGGTCTGCAAATTACTGCATATATCGCGGGAAGAGTAACATAAATTATAGTGTCTTAAATCACTTCTGATAAATTAAACGGACAGTCTATTGCTCTGTAATTCGAGTTTAATTTTCCATACAAGCTGCAATATCATGCTGGAATGACATTCTCGCTTTGCCTGCTTCGGAAAACGATGCTTAGAGGAAAGAAAAGTATATAAGCAAGTATATAAAATGTGCTGAGCTTTCGCAAACCCAGATTGAACTCTGTCTCTTCAGTCCCCTCTGTATTGATCACATTGTGTCGGAAATGCGGCGGGGTCCCCTTTTGAGCGCTCCAAGATAAAATGCGGGGACGCTGAATTAATCAAATTTGAGCATTGATTTGGCCATCATTCCCTTCTCTCGTTCTGTTCCATTGCCAGATTGCTAATGCCGCCCATTTGTTAACGGAGCGTGATTTGCTTAATCTGCTCGACGAAGGAAAGGTGCGGTTTATTGCTTACTCTGCCATAATCACGTACGATGGTCAGATACGGAGGCGTGTATGGACCTGCCAGGATGAAGACGCCCTGTACACTGTCTATCTGTTACCTTAATTACACCGACCGTTGCCTCGCTGAACAATGGTGACAAGTTGCCCGGTCCTCCATTATTCGCCGGGAGGCTTTTTAATGAGCTGGTCGGAATGGAGAGACTCGCTGACGGCGACGTTGAAATTTACCCCAAATAAACAGCACTGCTGTTCATTTACAGGGAGGGCAGAATTTCTGTAAACATTCACAACCTCACATTCAGCCATTTTTATTAAAATATTAAGCAGTGGCAGTTACACGTAGGCGTTTTCTTTACAGGTTAACACCACCATCCCTCAACCACCAACAAAGACCACAAGCATCATTATCCAGCCACCCAGTGCCGGAGAGTCAAATGGTAACAAAGGACTAGTACTAATGTGATGCAAGTCTAAATAACATTTGAATGACGTTTTAAAAACCAAGAGGGAGACTCTCGCCGAAAGAGTGGGAGGGATTCACTAAAGCAAGTGTTACATTTCTTAAGTACTTAAAAACATTGTGACTTCGTAAGTCGCCGAAATTAACATAAAATGTGTCGTATGAATTAAGTGGGTAAAAATAGCATAGCATGCTTAAATTCATGGCTGAAGGGTAAGGACATCGTGCACTGCAATTAGATCGAATCTCCGCCTTAATTACCTCACTATAATCATGTGTCATTGATTCTGGTCAGGAAAATTAGAGGCATCATACGCAGTTATCGTCAGTCTTTTCGTCAGCGGTGACCTCGAGCTTACAGTACTGTCACATCGGTCCGTTATTAACCCTTAGTGTCCCTCAGTCCCATCGTGTCCCATAAGTTTATTATTGAAAACACCCAGCTTTCCCTCGCCTGCTCGCAATGCCGCAAGATTCTCGCGTTCACTGCGGGCCGCGACGCCGCTCATCCGTCTCACCCCCCTCCCCCTTCCCCATGGCTCCTTCTTAGAGGCTGGGAGACGTGCAGAGGCGTCTGTCCACAGCTATACGAATAGCCTACGGCAATAAAGCTGCCGCCATCAAATCAAGGTCTCTCACCTCTTTGTGTAAGAGGATGTAAGAAGACTGTTTATTCACAGGCGTTGAGACCGCCCTCAATGGAGAAGCGCGGGGATTGATGTCGACACCTTTTTAAAGTGTAATACATTACAGAGACACCTGTCACTCAGAACACAAGAGAGTGAGTGCTGAATTTCCTTGTGTAAGGACAGACACAAATAACACCATGGTTTCCATGGCAGAGAGAAAGAATGATGTTTTATAAACTGAAATAAAAGAGGTGAAGTCTGCAATGTCCATAGAGCAGATCCTATTTAAAATCACAGTTATTTAACTCATGGTAGCATCGACAACCATGGAAGGGGTCTGTATGATGGTTAACTGAAAGGTTTAAACCTGCGATGATGCTTATGCGAGATAAAATTGGACACATCTTATGTAAGAACATTTTCGAGGCACAACCTCCTACACACGACACTATTTTAAACATACTGTAGCCTGCGTTAATATAGCGAGTGTTCAAAAATAAAACATTTCATGCATAGTATATTTGACATTGTACAAGTTTCAAAAGTCACATCCGTTACCCCAGCACCATATTAATCAGTACATACCATTTAGAAGGCATGAATGTTTTATACTAAAACCCAGCATGAACTACTGAAATGTATTCCTCAATGAATTTAAGAAAGGCAAATGTAATATTAAATGGACAACAGTACTGATAATTTATGCTATAATCTTTTATAAGCCTTACACCCCATGTTTGGGTCTTATCCTTGATTACCCCTGCAGAGTTGTCATTTAGAAGACTCTGACTTCAGTGAGCAAAGAAACATCAAAGGCTGGAAAGACATGAGAGATAAACTTAGTACCTTGTCCCCGACGTCTCACTACTACAGGATGGATGCACTTACTGCAGAATATTGATTTCTGAGCATGACCCGGTGGCCTGGAGACGTGCAGCACAGAATACAGGACACAAAACCACACCTCCCGGAGTCATGGAGGAGTCAGATAAGGATAGGCATTTCAGTATTTATAAGATGCCATTTCTCATGGCGGCTGACGCTTTAGTTGTGCAACTGAATATTTAACAAGGTAATTCATATAAAATGCCTTTGCTGAGGGCCCGAAAGTACAGCCTAACCCCCACACCCACCCACACCCCTGCCCTCGCAGCTTTCCCCATGCATGTGAACCTGCAGTCTTCTAATGATAATTCCAGCAGAGTAACCACTACACCACACTGGCATTGAGTGAAGACGATCGATTGACAGCACACTGTTATCACTCACCAGAAATACCATAGTCTCTGTATGGAGAGGGCTCTGACGCAGCAACGAGTTCCACAGCAGTCCTCATAGGAACGGCATCTGCAACAACACAAAGCCCCGTTATGCTTCCCACACGAAAATGAAATACACTGCAACCTAATGAGCAATATGTTGTGCAGCCTAAGAACATCTTGCAAATCCAATTAAAATATATAAATGCAAATCAGAAACATATTGCAACATACCAAAAGGCACTAAGCAACATGCTTTAAATATAATGACTGAGCTAAAGATATACTCTCTAAAGTATAGCTTTTTTGCACGGGGTTTCCCACTGCCCTATGCTGACTCTTGAATGGAGCCACTGATTAAACAAGCATGAAGTTAAACCCACTACCCAGACTAGCATTCAAAATAATCAAAGCTACGAAAAAGGGTCCATTTAAACATGTCCACACTCTTCTCATTACCACCAGGCTTCAGTTCAGATCAAAGCAAGGACTGGTCACCATCTCTGGGGCTCTGAACCATATACAGTAAAACAGCACTGGCTGAGTTTCAGTCTGCAGCTTCTGCTGACCTCAAACCCTGAGAGCATTTTATCTCACTTGTGCTCCGCAGCCAGGGCCAAGCTGGGGAGAGTGGTGCAGGGGTTGGCTGCACCGGCTGGGTATAAAAACGCTGGCCATAAGTGCTGAGAGCTTGAAAAGATGCATGTTTGAAAAGAAAAGTTAACTTCAAGGATGCAGAAACAGGAAAGCTAAATGAATAATACAGTAATTACAATAACACATTGTCTGCCAAACATAACTATTGACGGTCTGCGGATGGCACCGCATGTGGTGGATTTGTGCAAATTAATCATATCTGCCACAGTTGGCTACTGTATTTTGAAATTCACCCCTTGAATAAAACAAAAGTGTAATCAGCGTGCGCAAGGCAGATTTCTGTGTACTGCTTGGATCAGATGCAAATTGTAACAGAGACGACAATTCATTGAGAGACTGATAGTGGTCTTCTCCATCGAATGGAGCCGGTGTAAACAAACAATGAATTGCTTTAGTCTAAACAATTCTGTACCATCTAAATGCAACCTTTTCGTAAAATATACACTCCAGAGTTGGGGCCAATTCCAATGTAAACTGAAATTCATGGGACAATTCATGGAGCTGGGGCACACAGCCCCAGCTGCTATAGAGCAGAAAGAGAACTGAAGCAGGGCTGGTGAGGAGCTGGAGAGAAGCAGGAGACCTGGTGAGGGGCAGGAGGCGATCTAAAGTGAAGCAAGAGAAGAGCTGGAGAGAAACCAAGAAACAGATTCTGGGGTTGCTGAACTGTTCCAGGGAAAGGGATGATAAAGCTTGACAACCTTAAGTGTTTACTAACCTATTTAAGCTTTACTGTTTCATGCTCATTGCAGGTTTATGCCAAATTTTGGTGTTCCTTAAAATTCAGAAAATACATTAAAAAACAAGTTAGAATAACAGTGGTTTTGTGGGCATGCATTTATTCATCATGTTTTTTTTTAACTAAAAAGCTCTGGGCAAACAAATGTGTCCCATCCATACATTAATCCAATGACAAATTAATAAGGCAAACTGAGCCACTTGATCAAGTGCCGGAAATGATCCCAAATCACAGATATCATTCTGTCACAGATGGCAGAAGATCACAGTTGTGTGACCGCTGCTACACTATTTCCCACCTTGCTTTTTTTTGTGTGTTTGCCTTGAGCAGGCGTGACAGGAGTGTGACTGCTTTTCTTGGGGTGTGGATTGGCTCACATGCAGAGCACAGTAGTATTTTTATTGTCCTAAAAATCTGCCAAGTAAAGTTATTTTTAAAACAATCAGCAAGCTCAAAGTGTAACCTACCGGTAACCTACCAAAACACATGGCAGGGAGCAAATATGAGATTTACTGAATATGTGGGAGAGACAGGTATCACACATACAGATAACATAATAGTACAATATTATATATGAACCCATTATATTGTAATTTTTTAATTTGCTGTATCTGTTGAATTGTTTTGTTTGTTTTCATGTTATGCTAATTTTTTAAAATTATAGATATTAATATATAATTATATATATATATCAAATCAACAACACAGAGAGTTGAGGAACCATAACATTGAAAACTGAACCCTCCCTGTCCATTCATGCCTCACCATGGTTCTGCCCAGCACACTGTAGGTCACTTAGGCTGTGTTCAGTCTACATTTCCGCTCACTTCATGTCCTTCCCCTCAGAATGGCAGTGCGTCACGTGGTTGAGGGCATCCCTATGTGCAAAAGAAACTTTCGCTTGCCCTCAGCTGCTGCCTCTGAATGAGTGTACAAGCTCGTATTGTCATTGGCACCCTTGTGCCCTTCACGTTTGGCAAGGCATCGCAGCATCCATTTCATTCAGCTAGGGCGCAATTTTATGTGAAATTTACATAATTTTTTTTACATGAGTTTGAGCCAACCACAGTGACAATGAAAAACATAACGTTAGAGCTGACAGTATTGAATTTCACTGTTTTTTCTGTATTTAATGTTTCTCAAACACAGTGATGAAAAAGTGATTACATTCATACTGCATGCAAACAACGTCGCATCTATTTATTCACTTCCCAGACACACTCATCCAGAGTGACTTACGAAAGATTTGTGCCTAGATTTCAAGGCTCAAACGGATCTGAATCAGCACATGTATCTGGTCATCAAGCAAACAACTGTCAATAGTTACAAAAACAAAACGTTTCATACCAATCTCTAGCTCTTGTTTCCTCACAGACACAGTGCTGGAATGAACGCCACAGAGTGTATCTCAAAAGTGGACCAAATATCACGCCTCCCCTGCCTCCTCAAGTGTGGTATTAAAAAAGGATGTCACTTAATAAAGTCATGTGATGTATGCACTTGCCTGCTCACTTCCCTCATTCACTCAAGCAGGCCACAACCTTAGAGGGACGTCCTGAGAGACTGTCAGCTTTTCGTTGCACCGTGCAAAGAAAGCTTTTCCATGTGTTCAATCTCCCACCAGGCAAGAGCAAACTAAGCAGGAGTTTACAGACTCCATGGTGCCCTCAGTGCAACTGACTGCACTCACGTGCTTCTGCATGCACCATTGCCTTACAGTGAGCCTTTACTGAGTTGTAAGGGCATCCATTCTATCTTTACAGTCCAAGTCTATCTATTCTATCTAGCTGTCCAGGCTGGTTTGTGACACAAAATGCCGGGTAATGAGTGCCTGCTAATTACCCTTGGTCTGCCTATGACTCCTCTATCTTGGCCAACTCTGACCTCTTTACTGCCTTTCAGAGGGACAGACATCTGAATGGGTGGCAGCCAGGGGACACTGGCTATTAGAGATGTGGCTGATATTTTTTCCAGCAAGTACAAGACAGCCTGCTTTCAGTCACCCACTAACCAGCGACGTGCTGTGCTCTTCAGCAAATGTGCTACTCAGAATGCATCCATGTTTGGAGAGGTTGAGTGGAGCAAGAATGAACTTTTTTTTGCCTTTATCAAAAATCCACCTTGATTTTGTGCTGAAAGTCTGAAAACTTTTATGATACATGAACAAGAATGAAAGCAGATTTGTATTGCTATTGTCATTTTAATGCCAACGGTGGGTGTCTGTCACTTCTTACTGAATGTCTGATCCCACGTTTCATAACGTTTGGCCGCGTTTTACATTTTCTCAGTTTTGTCAGTACTGAGTTCATCAAAGCTGAGGAGGAAGAGGGACATGGAAGTTAATGTCATCCTCTGCTTTGACACGCTTCATCTTTTTTCCACTACTGAAAGTACATGGACATTTAAAAAAGCAGTACCTTATACCTTTGTTAGGCTTACAGTGAATTACAAACCCACAAGACTGGGTGCACCTGTAATGTAGTTCTGTGCGTTCTCCCACTGCGCAGTCCTCTTGCAGTGTAAATTGATTTACACCCTCATTTTTCATAATAGCATTTGAGCCCCGCATCTGCATTTTAAAGCTGTGCTTACGCAGGCTAAAGAGGACCCACAATGTATGAGACTGCCACATATGCCTTTCTTACTCAAACTGGTCAAGATTCATATATGCAAATAAAACAGAAGCAGAATTAGCTACCAGTGTCCGCTCCAGCAAGCCTAGAGCTGGAACTGGGGCTGAAGATCTGACAACAAGAGGCACTTCACCCATGTCCAGTAATAGATGAAACATAGTAAAAATATATTTCCATAAAAAACTGAACTGCTGAGACACACTGGGCAAGTGATGCATTGCTCTGATATTCGATTACACAGACTACTTCTTGGGTTAAAACAGGTAGTCAAACAATACAGTTCGAATACCCAATTGTGCTCCATTTGAGCATTTCACCCAAGACTTTGGCCTCTTATTCCTGTGCATTCAGCCTCAACTGTAACACTGCATATCTCATCCCAACTCCCGGAATGACTCATTTCTTTCAGATTTAGTTAATGCCATTGTGTTTATTAAATTCCTTTTTTTCCATATTTGCCAACCTTTTTGTTTCGTTATTTTTCCGGTTTCAAAAGCAGCAGCATTTTTAAAAAAAAACGTATTTTACAGATCGTGTCCTTCTTGCTCATCGCCAGCACCTGAGTTAGCTTTTTTACCTGACCTCTTTTTCTTTACCTGCAGAGAATATCTATTTTTTCTGTGAAAAGGGCATGCTTATTGATCCATTTTTCATTCTTCCACAGCAGGCTGACTTCTTTTTGTGTGCTATTCATTCCCACCTGTCATTTTATGCACTCCTCCTCACCCCAAAACACAGTATGAAGTGGAGAGAATATCTGATTCATAACACAGAGAGGTGCTACAGTAACCATGTCCAAAGAGGAATTATTCATGTCAGATGTGAGCATGTGTATCATCTGTAATACTATATAACACACAACCTTGATTGGTATTTCGAGGAGAAAATAACCAGAATATTTGAAACTGCTACTGAAACCACACAGTAAAAATGAAATTTTTTAATTGTGTTACGCATGACAAAGTGATTTAAATAACCTTGGTTATACCGTCATGGCATTTACATGAGATACTTTGGTCGAATGACAAATGAGGTACAAATGCCAGCTTGACCTAAGTTATGAGAAGTCACTGCAACATGTTCTGAATATGCCTGAATAGCCTTGGTGTTAAACCAACTATTATAATAACTGCCAGTATTTCAGCTCCAATATTACAAAAAAAAAAACTTATTTCCTTCCAAAATATGGGAACACGTATTAATTAGAAATCCATCTGCACGTTGTGATCTTAGAAGCTCCACGCAGTGTGAATGTAAATGTCATTTGTTCTGCTATGCCTGGATGAACATATTGTTACGAGGACTACTGCAATATCTGAAAGGGTTTTTTTCATTCACAATGAAAGTAGATATGTAAAAGCGTTCACCAAGTAATGATAGGAATGTGAGGCTGGTTCTGGGAGTGCGACTGACCTGCCGTCCAATAAATGACGGTCAGCTCTGCATATGAAAGTCAGTGGTCACGGTGTCCCATCCTTCATCTGATTTTGGATCAGGATGACTTGATGTCATGTCACTGCAGCCGGAGCTTCCCGTTACGCACCGGCACCTCTTCCCTGAGACAGTTCATGTGACACTTCCTGCGTTAGAGACATCACAACCGCTACCCACCCCCGGGGGGGGGGGGTGTTAGCTCTGTGTCTGTGCTGAGGCTATACGTCCCCTCACCTGGCTCATGCTGACGATCACAGCCGCGGGGAAAATTGCTTATGCAGGGATTTTCTGCAGGGGAATGAGGTGGAGGGGATGTGTAAATGAGTTTGACATGAGCCCGGGAGTAGGCACAACATTTGGCGCCGCATAAAGATGCAAATTGAAAACCCCATCTCTCCGTTTTAAGGATCTGAAGATCTCATTAGCTTCTGTCGGCCCGGTGGACTTTGTTGTTTTTCATCTCAATAAACCATGTAGGATAGTATCTTCAGCAATAATTGACCGTGGTCCATGATAATCAAATAGACCTTAAAGCCCTCGGTCTCGTCGGCCTTCATAAGAGCACAGGCTTCAGGGCTGTATTGCACAAAATGGGCTGCTCTGTATTTCGTCACAGCAACAGGGGTGATGTGTATACCATGCTCAATCTGACAGACAGATCTATCCCCTTACACCAGTGTTTCCCAAACCTCTCCTGGAGGACCCCTTGTCCTGCATGTTTCAGATCTCTCCCTGCTCCAACACAGCTGATTCAAATGATCAGCTTGTTATTAAGCAGCTTCAGGAGTTCATAACGACCATGCAGGACAAAGGGTCCTCCAGGGGAGGGTTGGGAAACGCTGCCTTAGACTACCCAGCACACCTCGGGCTCCATCATGCTGTCCAACTGATGGGAGCGGGGAGGGGGGGAAGCAGATCGATCGCGGCGGGGGAAATGCGAACCCAGCCCGCACCATCTGTGTGAGCAGGCACGGTGGCCTAATCTGTCATCATCGGACAACTGGGATGACCCACCCCTCCGCCCAACCCCGCCCCGGGAAAGATGGGATTCCCCTTTCCCCTCATCTCATCTGACACTATCCCACCGAGGGAGATCAATGCAAACCACATTTTATCTAACCAAGTCTACGAGTAACTCAATTAGGAGCTCCGGGCCCTTTGAATGCCAATGCGTTTAATCTTATTCTGTATTATATACAGTCTTCACGCTCTGCTCTGGCTCATTCGGTGATGTTTAATTCTGTCACAATACAAATAAAGCTTGATTTTCTACTCACAGGTCTTGAGCTGCGTTGACCATGATCAAAATGATAATAAGCTCTGTAGACTGCATTTAAAGTGAATGTGCCTTTCCAAACCCTATATGGTTTCCACAGGTCTGCAGCTTCCTCATATGACACCCTGTTTCAGAGCAGGCACATACTGCTGCCTTTTCCGACCAGGCAAAAGGCATACAAACACATACAGTATCATATTTTAAATAAAGGTTGCTTGATTTCGGTTCTAGTGGTCGAAATGATATACAAGGTGGAGTATTCTACGGCTGATTTCATACAGAACACAAGACTAACATAATGCTGGAAAAGCAAGCAATACAAGAGACTTGAGATACGTGTTTTACAAGGCAGATGCCACAGATGGGCTGGGCGTTTTGCGAATCCAATGTCCCTAAAGCCCACACCTGTGCATTGTGAATCCGTCTGTCATCGATGGGCATATTCAAATGGGACAGCGGCTGACAGTGGATCTTTTGAAATTACTACAAAGCCAATGTGCAACGGGCTAACGTCTTCCTGCCAAATATCTCACAAAGTGGCACCACAAATCCCAGATGAAATTGCAAATTCAGTGCAGAGCTATAAAAAATGGAGGCAACAGACATATAATAAACTACCCCCAAATATATACAGATGTACAGATAAATGGAATATGGGTCTGATTGATACAACAGAGAGACAAAGCAGTTCGGTTATGAAAATAAATAGTTTCTCATGCGCAGGGAGACTTTGACAAGCATCACAGACTCTATCAGAACTCGGCAGCTGTAGGGTCCCAGGGCGCAGCCAGAGTGAGAGGCTCATATTTAATGAACATTTCCTGATGCTGTAGTTTTGTATTCATCTTTTGACAAGACTACTAACAAATGGAATGTGTGCCCGAGGATAAGGCAAGACTTAATAGTTGTGATTTCTCCCCCCAGTGGGTTCTCAATCTTGACAAAATGACAAGGAATCTCCATCAAAGGTGCCTTTTTTCCTGAGCTCACTTCAATAGCAGCTCGGTAATGACAGACGCGCAGTAATCAGAAGTCAAATCCGTTGTGAAAGGAGGGATATAAAACGCATTTCTTTTTTTTTCAGGGGGAAATTGGCAACCAAAAAGAGGCAAATGAAAGTGTTTGGTTTTCTCTGGAAATTGGAAAACATAAAATTACACACTCAGATGTGGCAGATGTGCTGTGCAAACCATTATGCCTTTACCAATGTGTTGTATTTGGGCCGAATCCTGTGCAATGAATGTACATGATGTTTAAAAAGACAGCCCTATCTCTTAAACCGTTCTCCTGCATTTACTGAATTCTGTTTATGCTCATTTGTATAGCTCACACCCCTATCCAGGCTGCGTCACAAGTATTACATATTATATATTATCCAGTTATACATCTGGACATGTACGAAAAAACAGTTCAGATTAAGTATCCTGCGCCGAAAATGTCCAAAACTGAACCTCAATCTTGCGGCTGTAAGCCAAATTGTCTACCCTCTATACCTCACTGTTGGAGCAGTTACACAGAGGAATTCATTGGGATCATAGGCACCAATCTGATCTGCAAACTAGACAGCTGGTCCTTACCTTTCCTTACATTTTACTACAAAATGGAGGCCTTGCTTGATTATTAGCAAAAGTTGTCATTTTGGGTTGACTATTTTCCTAGCTGAAAAGCCACTCACTACAAAAGAGCATAATGAAGATTCAGACAGAAAAGGAATTAATGAGGCAGTATTAACTGCATTCAGACAAAATGTCGCATTCTTTTCTCTTTCATCCCTTCTGTCTGTGTATATTTTGGCATCTGTGAAGCTGCCTATTTCACTGCACACCTGACTTTTCTCAGATGAAATGAATCAAAAAATGCAAAAATGCATACAGTGAATTTTTAGTCAAACTGGAACATGATATGACTGCTGTGTGACCAATCCCAGAAACTCTCACCCACTGCTGCCTCCCCCCTCCACAACCAGAGACAACACTGATGAAGTCCAGCCAAGCAAAGCTAAGCGCATTACTGCATGGCATAGGACCAACACTTGCGCTAACTGTCAAAATTGCTTTTCCAATGAGCGCTTTAGGCCACAAAACATTTATTTTTGAGGAGAGCATTTTTGTCTCGGGCTCCTGATCCAATCTAATTGCAGTGCGATTCATCCTTTATTTTTTACTAAACGATTTAAGCAAGTCTAATGTGTGCATTGCAAAAATCTGGAAAATGAGAATGAAACTGGACAGAGCATACTATAGTGAGGTTCAACCTGTCAGTGTGTCTGTATCGGTTGAAGAAAATGAAAGTTTAGCCTCAGGAAATTCTTTATGAATTGAAGAAATATGACAATTTGTACCAATACTTCCAACACAGATGTCACAAAACCTACATATTATTATCTTGCAGTTATGTTATATAGTTATATTTATGAGCTTTGGAATGTCTGTCTGTGCTGATTTTTCTCTTTCATAGGATTTTGACTAATTTAACAATTACCCAATGTCACCCAATTTTCCTTGAATGTGGAATGTCTGTACTTTTAACAACTATTTGTGTGTAGCCCAACCTATTTGAAACTACATCTGAACAAAGTTTGTTAAGATTCCGTTTTGACCTGTAGTGTACATGTACACTTTTGCTGGCTGAGAGCAGACAGGCCGGGTTCTGTAACAACCTTCCCTTGTCTGAAGGTGGAGGATATGCTTTATTAGTGTGTCAAAATGTCAAGACTGAATTTCTCTGCGAATTAATCAATGAAGGGTTGCTTCTCATGGCTACACCTCTCATCAGAAACCTTCCATGAGGCTGGAGCCCACTCTCAGATCCTCATTGTGCTGTGTAGCTGTGCTAAATGGGTGGTTGACGCGGAATAGCACTCGTAGCTCTGAAATGCTGGTCTGTCAGGAATGACAGAGCATTCCGCAAACTATTTGACTGGTGATGTTTTACATCTTTGCATTTTGCAGCATAGCACTACTTTGGTACTAAGATAATCATTACCATGTTGATTTCAAACAAATTTGTTGCCCAGCCTTGCAACACGCACAGCTTCCATTATTCAGTTTTAGTACAGTATATGCTGTCATATATACAACAAAGCAAAACTCCTGTCAGCAATTGTTTACTATATATGTAAGTACACTTATGGAATTGCTTATTAATGTTGCAATGTTGCAGTATACAAGTTCCTTTTACAATGTTAAACTGGCAGGGTATGTGTAATTTATGTCACTGAATGTTTTCCCCTACTTAGATGGATAGAAGTTTTTTTCTGGAATGGAGGAGCAATAGCTTATTTGGTTCACCATCAATTTTACAAACTTTGTACTGCAACCTACAAATAAACTGCTAAAAAAACTATTCTCAAATGGTCTCAATGGTTTGCATTGCAAATCCTAGAGTGAAGAAGCAGGTCAAAGCCTTCATCTGTGGTGGGAAATGAAACTGAGTAAGCATCTGCTACTCGCAATAACACAGCACATGGCTGGATATTTGGCCCTCTTATGGCAAGCTAAACAGCAGCTCCTGCAAATATACGACATGGGCGAAGTAGTACACCGGTTATTTCCACTGCAAATTACAAGTCAATTTAATTTATCTATCCTTTATTTTACCAGAAAAAAACGTAAGATGGCATCTCACTAAATGTTCATGAAATCTTTTGTAGAGTCATTAGGATGTCTTCCTTAAAACAACGCTGAAATATGTCTGTAACAACAAATTTCAATATAAACCCTAATGGCCTGAGCTACTAAGGCATGGCTATGACAGAAACAGTAATAATTTGACAATAATGATGCGCCATGAGTATTCAGCATGTCTCTGATACGGGTGAAATAACAAATTCCCCTCGGGAATAAGGTTCCCTCCATAAAGTACAGAGTAAATATGTAGTGCAATACAAATAATATGTTTATTGGTCTAAGTCTTGCAAAGTGGTGTTGACATTACAACTTCATCGCAGGATTTTTTTTTTAACATGAGCACTGACATCTTGCACAAAACACATTCTGTCCCTAAACGCACTACTCCGGCAGCAGTGTCTAAACAACCGGATTGGTGATTTAATTTATTATCTTGTGTGTGCCCTGAATCACAGCCGGTTACCCTGCTCCGGGCCGTTAAAATGTCACTATGTGTCTGTGCAACACGGTGCTGTCTTTGATAAACGGCTCTTTTCATGACTAATGAGCACACACAGGCACACGCGAACACACACACACACACACACACACACACACAGGCACACGCGAACACACACACACACACAGAGTTAAAATACACAGTCACCCACAGCTCTGACAGAGAAATTGGGTTTGTGCACACATACACATACACATACACATACACATACACATAAGCAGAGGACAAAATCTGACTTAACATAAGGCTGCACAGATTCATTTTGGGGGGTAGAGAGAAAACACATACTAACACTAACAGACATTTATTTTTTTTACAATGACTTGATGTAGAGTGTAAACACCTTAATAATTTTTGTCTTCTTTCACCGACAAACAGTAACATAAAGTGCAATAAATTAACAACATAACCACCAATTAAGTCTGCATATTTGAACAAATTTGGAGTCATTAATGCTGTTTGTTTTCTGAAGATTACTTCAACAACAATAATGAAGATGACGAACAAGACATTTTTCATGGTTAAAACTCTCCAGGGAGCCAATGCTCTAAAGGACAACAACATTCTATTTATTGTAGTTATAGTTACATTACAAATGTTTGATTCTACTGTTAAAGAAATTATAGATAATTTGCCATTGATTACAACCTTTAAACAAATTGTTTTGATTGAGATTTTTAATTTCACTGTCATTCTTTATTCTAAGTACAGGGACATTGGATATCGGATTGTTACATATGTAATCCTGAGCCAATAATTCTGCCAGGCTTAATTTGATTCTCATTTTGTGAACTTCTTGCAAGAATATTGAATTCATTAGACTGGGGACACAGAGCGGCAGCTAAATAACCACTTCACAAACAACATTTCTACACTCGGTCTGACTGACTCACCTATTTCAATGAAAACATCTTTTTTTTTAAAGTTCACACATTGTTAGATTTGAAATTTCTTCCATTATTTGATACCGTCTCAGCTTAGTAAATCTGCAGCAATTACATTTTTGCTTCTAACCATTTCAATGCAGAGTAGCAGCAAACAATGGCAGATTAAAACATGACTATCAGGGGAAATTCATAGTGATGTGACATGTTTTATAAATCTTGAGCCGCCCAAAAAAAAAGTAGAATTTTCAATTTCATAGTCTGGAGGAGAACACAAATATTCAATATTCATTTTGTCAGAATGTCATCTGGAACTATGAAGTGCTACCACACCAAATTAAGCAAACAGCTTTGTTTGCATTGCGGCTTTATGAGCTAAGGGATGACACCAGTTCATAAGATGCCTTTGGCCAAAATTTAGAATAAGAATATGAAACTTGCTGGGATGACATGAGCTCTGTGGGGCCTGCAGCCAGGGCTTGAGTGAGTGGGAACAGGAAATATGAGAGTGCGTTCAATAGCACATGGATGGTGACATACAGTATATAACACGACACACTGTGAACACGTTTCCTGTGTGCCCCTGGTGACTCCTGCTTCCTTTACCTAACTGGCAGTGGGTTGCTGACCCGAAGCTCCCCCCCCCGAAGCTAAATGCGCCTGATAGGCGAGACTCCACCGGGGTTGGAGAGAATCCACTGGCTGGGGTCTCATTTGTGACTTTGGCTCATTTGTCTCCCGGCTCCCCTGATTCATCATTTCCCTCCATCTTCACGCCAGCGCTCGATACATCAACATACACCTCGGCCTAATGTTCCCCTCTGCCGTGCGGTGATTTCCATAGCTCATTTGCCCCAACAAGCAGCTCTTGCTGAGGTAGGATGACTTGGGGGGAGGTGGGGGGGGGGGGGGGCTGTCAGGAGAATAATATAGGAGCTGCTGCACCTGAGTGGAGCCCCCTCCCCCCCCCGTGTGGCTCGTCCGGGGTCACGAGCTGCACGCGCGGGGGGGGGGGAGTTAATGGGCCGGAGCCGGTGTGCCGCATCGGGCTTCCCACGACAACATCAGCCCCGGCCTAATAAACAGGCTGGAGGGAGACGCACTAAAACGTCCACGGAGTACAGCCTCCGCGCCCCCTAGAGACTGAAGGTCAATCGTTTCCGCACAGCGTGGGACGGCATGGCCACCGCGGAGGGCAATTAAAGGGAGGTCATGCAGGAAATCAGAAAAAGGCCATACAATCACGGCAAAATTACATCTGCCCGTGCGGCTTCCTCCTCTCCCCTCTGCTGCTCGGGCCATCTTTGCTGCTCGGCGCCGGAGCCCGCAGTCGGGACTCACAGACGGCGCGCAGACGGACTCACAGACGGCCCGGCCGCTCTGAACGTATCAATATGCTAATCTCACTTGTTTTGGAAAAACAGCCCTCTCGGAAAAGTGCAGAAAGCGAGTGGTTGATAATTATAATAATACCGAGAGAGCCTGGGTTTCTGAAAGCAGAGGGGCGCTTCAGGTGATGGATGCGTGTCTGAAGTGGAGCCGTGATGCCGACGAGGCCCCCGGCTCCAGATTGCCGGGCACCTACGAGTGGATTCGTAATCTCTTCCGTTCTTAGGAAGCAGCTGATTTAAATGAAGGGATGAGCAACGAGGTGATTTATACGCCGTTGTGATATTTCAGAGGACCTTTCTAATCACCAAACGGAAAGAGCTTCAACATGAAAGGTTGAATCCTGGGGGCTAACTCACCACAAAATGCGCGCGAACGCGTGCGCCCATAAGGGTCAGCGCCGTTGGTGAATTTGACTGCGATGCGTGCTCGTCTTTGGAGACTCGTTACTTTTGGAGAGGATGAGAGGGATGCGGGTGGGTATGTGGGCCCAGGCATGGGGAAAAAGCGAAGGCACCGACAACATGTCTCAATCTCTATATCGCACCACAGAGCCAGGCTTTGTGCCAGCACAACATAGTCACAGTCCCACAAGACAATCAATCAGACACACCTCCCACAGCAGTCAATAGCAGACAGCTGTGTTTGTGTGTGTGTGTGTGTGTGAGTGTGTGTGAGAGAGAGAAAGGGACAAAAAGACAGAGTGAGAGAGAGAGAGCTGGGCCAGCACAGATAGTGCTCACCGTTTCACTACCCATGAATGGGACATCCTTCTACAGTCGCTAATGGCAAAAACCTTTTTCGCACAAAAAAACACAAAAATTGCCCAGTGCCCAATTCCTATCAGTGATTACTACAGCAAATGTTTTTGTAAACCGCTTACATTTGCAGTTTACTTCATCACACAAAATGACAAAACGCATTTTCAGGTACACTGCAGTAGGGCAAAAAGGGTCAGTCTGTACATAATGGGTCACAGCTGTGTGAGGGTGGATGTAAGAAAGGGGAAATTCAGGAGGAAGAGTGAAGGAGTGGTAGAAGTTACTTTCCCAGCACTTAACAGAGCTGCATTAAGGGTCCTGGATGTCACAAGGTGCCCTATAGACAGTTCCAATCAAATTAAACAACACAAGCGGGGCTCCCGAGTGGCTCAGTCGGTAAAAGCACTCGTTCCGAGCGTAGACTGAACGCTACGGCCTGGGTTCGATCCCGACCGTGTCACTAGCCGACAGTGACCGGGAGCTCACAGGCGAAACACATTGGCTTCATTTCGCTGGGGATAGGGGTGGGTATGTCGGCAGGGGCTTCGGTCCCGTCAGCAACAGCAACCCCTGCTGGTCCACGTGCCAAAGCATATGAAATGTCTTCCTCCGACTCATCTCTGTGCTAGCTTAGCTTGTGGATCACAGTGCAAAAAGGAGCAGCGGCTGACATCACATGCCTTGGAGGAGGGCACGTGCTTGTCCACGCTCTCCCGGATTGACAGTGGGGGTTGTGCAATGGGACTGAACATCGATTCCATCATTCCAGCATTCCAAAAATTTCCGAATTGGGGAGAAAATGGAAAAAAAAAATTAAACAACACAAACAACACAGAGCCTGGGCTAAAGGTCAAGCTAAACGAACATACCGCCACACGTGACAACTGACGACATCATTATGTCATCATTGTGATGTCAGAGTTGATAATCTGTGACCAGAGAATTCTGTCACTTACAGATACTCAATGATGAGGACTGATGGAAGGGAATGAATCCATCTCGCCTCATTTCCCATAATCCTCTCCTCCACATTATGTTCAAAATGCTTGGTAGGCATGTTTTCACTCAGTCGCAAAAAAGGCAGAGTGCACCACTGCATTATGCTGGAGCATTTTTCACTGAATGTTCTTGCCCACGATAGATAGAAACCACGCCAATGACGTTACATTTAGATGTCTCGGGTGATTAACAAGTCTGCTTTGTGGATGCAAATCCTGCACTCATTTTAAGTCAAAGAAAGTATATCCCTATCTATAATTGGTTCTTGTCCAATGAACTATGGGCCAGTCCCAGGGGCTTCCATTTTTTAAATCCTCGCACAAAGCTCTTAGGATTGCTGTCAGCTAGGCAGCTCTGGAGCAGGGCCTTCTCCATTAATCAGGCGAGGTGGGATTGAGAAATAGTTCATGATCTACAATAAAACTGGACTGAGATCTCCTTTTCCCATGACCACAAACTCCACCGTTCCTTTTTAAAAAGCGAGATAGTTAGCATCAATAATGAATGGAATATTCCTGAAGGTAGCGTTCCAAAGCGTAAGAGAGGTTTCCACCCACAAATCATTCCCCTGTGGACTGTGGGCTGACAGATTCGCTCCTGGAGACACGACCTTTCTTGTCTCCCCTGTGTTCCCTGAGGGACTCCATCTGAATCCAGGCCAATTCTGCGTAACAAAAGCGGCTGAGTCCACTGCAGCTCTTTGCTCACTACCCTGGTGATCCCTTTTCCCTGACACATACTTTTGTTTCCCGAGCAAAACGAAACAGTATAGTTACAAATAAAAGGGGGAAGGACCGCTATTTTAACACGATTAAGTAAATCGTGTTGTGGTGCTGAATTACTGCTGGTATCAGAAAACCTCAGTGTTGAAGGTATCTTAGAATGACAGGGGATTAGGAAAAAAGGATGGGGGGGGGGGGGGGGGGGGGGGGTGGAAACATGAAGAGATACAATACACAAACATGTCAGTCAAGTGCTTTGTCTGGGAGCTGGGCTGAGCGGATATTACATCTGAAACATGTCGCTTTGCGTTCAGGGCCCTTTAAAGAGACTCATGGTCAGTTTTCAAAGGAATAACTGATATTGGGTTGATTTAAAATGATAAAATCATATTCTCAGAACTCCCCAAATGGAAATGCCATATTTCATAATAAATCAACGTAATGTATCCATTAAAATGAATTCAAAATGTATCATTCAATAACCTATATTTAAAACATAAGACAATATTTATATTTTCATTCATGCAAACCAGACATACTTACATAAAATAGATGGGGTAGCCACCCTCAAAATACCAGCAGTACTTTTTGGCCTCTGTGCACTGCAAGACAGGCAAAAAAGAGAGAGGAGTTATTCTATGCAGCTGATAGAACAGAAAAGCTTTCATGGTGTTCATCAAAGTGGCAGCACCTTGGTCTCCCTTCATGGGGAATGGAGCCAGAATGTGAAACATCCATCTTGGATTATCAACACACACTCAGACACACACACACATGCGCACACATACCTATGGCCTGGAACGTGACTGACAGTGTCCATCAGCCTGTGCCCCAGCACCCCTTTCACTGTTACCAGTGGTGGGAGCGCTGGGAAAGATGTCACCATGAGAACACAGGTTGTTGTGACAGGAATGGAATTAGGCATCTGTAGCGATGCCAATATCTCTCAGAGGAACGAGGCATCTGCCAACACATCTCATCCTCTGGATGTTCTTGTGAGAATCTTTTCAAGTGCCTGAAGTCAGAGAAATAGGGGATGCTTTTAATGGACATCACAGGGCCCCTGTGCAGATAAGATAGCAACAAACCAAACTTCCTTAAAAGGAAATGCAGTCGTCAGATCTCGGCCCCGTTAACGCAACGTGACGGATGGGGCAACAAATTGAGGAGACTGCAGCTGCTGCTTTGCTTAAGCCCGTATTTTCGAGCATCTCCCTTTCGCTGTTAAGCAAAGCGCGTATAAAAAATAAACACATAAAGCAGAAAATGACAGTCACAGGATGGCTCTGAAATTGACTGCAGACGCAGCGTTTTTTTAAAGGCAGAGAGAAGTACATTTATTTTAGTTTACAATGCACCATCATATTTCTGCTCTGTCTCCTCCAGCCTGTCACTGCAAGGGAGAGCTCTTCAATCAGCTTCCACACACACAGACGGATATTGCAGCTCTCAATCTCCAAATAAACACAAGCCAGACTCTTCTGTGCAGTCCTAACTGGCTCAGGTGTACAAAGCAGTGGATTCTGACACATGAAACGCATATTAGAGAAAATCATATAGAAAATACTCAGGATCTGACAACCACAGCCAATCTGAAGTGGGCCTAATTTGCAGCAGTTTCATGGAGTTCTTACAGTTTGTTATCTGCGTTTCTGCGCCCAAGGCGTCTTTCCTGAGTTTAAACAAGAATTACATTAAACCCACCCCACAAAGAGTACACTACGAAATCATTAGCATAACAAAGGCTTTCCTTTCTGCTCCACAAAGAAGTGCCACATTCTTGTGTTTGGAGAGCGGTCAGTGTGCCACTTGCATGCATGTATGTGTGAAAACATTATGCAGTTGCTGGAACAATTTGAATCCACTACACAGCATATGCGATAAAAAATACCATCAATAAAATCAGTGTACATTTACACACAAACACAATCCTATCAACAGAGTATTCATATCAAGGGTTCTCTCCATTTGTCATCGCTGTGAAACATTTCTCTGGCTATGATATCGATGGGAATACACAAATAAATTAAATACAATGTGACATTTTTACGTACTGTGTGGGACAGGAATTCAATCAGAGTGATAAGTCTGTTTTCAGTCACATTGTCAATACCCGCAATTTGTCTGTTGACTGTGTCCAGTAACATACACATGTGCAGAGCTTTTCATTTACTAAAGGCAATTTTAGTGCCTAATTGGATAATAATTTGTGCGGGCGCGTGATAAATCTTATCATTGTGAATTTAATTTCACAGTCATGCATTAATGTGTGTCCTGTGCTGGGATTTCATTCATCTATGACATCAGCGCACTGGCTTCCACATACTTTATGTAATTAATTTACCCTGCTGAAGCACAATGCAGCCGTGACAAAAACGTTTTCAATCAAAGCAGGGCTTTGTTTAGGGAGCCGAAGTATTTTGTTTGTTTTGATGGTGTCACAACATGGGAAGACAGCGCTAAGGGGGATTCTGGGTAAAAGAGAGATGAGATGAGGAGAGCCCCAGAAAGCCGGAGCAGAAGGGATAGGAAGAGGAGGGGGGAAAAAAAGGAGACAAAGGGCCGTGGGTGTAGAGAGCAAAAGAGTGGCAGAAGTTGTCATTAGTCAGAACAAAAGCCACTAAAAATGTGTATCCCTTTCATTTTCTTTGCTTCGGGTCACTCCTAGCAATGTCACGCATTGTCAAACCGCTGAAAGAAACCGCAGAAATAAAATGGATTGTACTTACAACTGTCAGAGAATATGTAAGGTTACAGATTATGGACAGTTTCAGGTCTGTCCAGTGCCAAAGTAGCGCCAGATCTAAATGGACGTTTCAGGACATCAGGACTAATATGACGCTGTTTATTCCTCAATATTTTTATTTTCTTCCTGTCCAAGTGTATCCATTTTTACATGATCATACTTTGTCAAATAGATTGCTGTAATATGCATCATTTACACCATGTTCTGGTACATTATTGTTCTGGCAATGATGCAGCATCTGGCAGTTGCATATGAATGATACATTTATGTGAAATATCCCCATCAATGAATGACATGTTACTGCCACAATGGAAACAATGCCCTCCAGAAATTTCAGAGGACTTTCTCTTTCGCAGTCTCACTTTCCCATAATGCATCAGCACTATATGTTATCACTGGCTGTATCACAAAACTGCTATATTGCCACCTTTCCTAAATTCCTAAATCCTTGTATGCTCTTTGACCCAGAAATCGATAAGTCGTTGCCATTTTATGTGCATTTTCAATTCCACAGGAGACAAGATAATGATGGAAGCAAGACATTTCCTCTATTGTCCTGCAGACGATGTATTGACATATCCACAAGCTGAGGATCTGTGATGTAAACACTGCATACATTTTTTCACTGATTCCTGTTAAATGTCATACAAAATTGACTAAAGTCAAATGAAAACTCCTGCTGTTGTCATAAGCTTCTCCTTATGATCTCTGTAATGGCATTACACCCTGTTCACATCCCCTCACAATTACGTACAAAACCAGTGGGCCACAACTGAAACTAGGATATGCAGGCAGCCCTGACACAAGAGTATTAAGACTTCAAAGGAATAGTGTGCCTGACAATCGCTATATGTGTGAAGCACACTATCTGTTACTCTACAGTTTAAAGGATTCTTTCTTAAACAAATGGAGACCTACACATCCTGACGCTGCTGTTTCACTCCCTCCCTTCATTTCTTCTTATTTATAATCAGATCGGTGAATGTACTGTAGAGCTAGCCCTTCACATGTTATCATATGCATAACTGCACCCCACCTGAGCTGTAAGACGATGCTGCAGCTGCCCTTGAACGAAACAGTCCCCGATTTGCATACTTCTCCGCTGATGGGCTTATTTACATGAATTCCGCATAGCTCAAGGTCAGCAAGCAAGCTGAGAGAACCATCAGTGATGTGTAATGGAGCATTTCCCCTTGTTTCCACCTGACTGTGAAAGGACTGCCTCACACAGCTTCCCCGAGCAAACAACATTAGTCCTTCAGTCCCACACACTGCATCAATGCGCCCTTTGGCTGATAAAACTCTCAGAACTGTCTTACAAGGTGACTGAACGAGTACTAAATGATTTCGATTGGATAACTGGAGGCACATTAAAAATTTGAGGGACAATATTAAAATGGAGCCGGCCTCTGAGCTGAACAATGATTTGGTCAATTGCTGACGGAGGCAGGGGCATTCTACAAGATGTGCTCTTAAAAATGAAATACTGGAGAATGCAAAAACATATCCTTTTCATCACCATTAGAGAAATGCTGCGAGGATAACGCCATTCCGTATCGCACAATGGGACGAAACTCAGGGAGAAACAGAGCACCATCATAGCGCACTATTAAAAGCTACATGCAACATGGAAATCCTCATTACACAGGTACAGAGGTCACAGCAATATAACTAGCACTTCCTACCTGATGAAACCTTGCCACTTCAAAATGAGTACTTCACTTGTGAAGAGGACTTGGATCAGTGTGCTGTTTCTCCAACACATGATGAGCGTACAGATAATGTCTGCAAGGTGAGGGAGCAGGCAGCACTGTGCAGGATGAGGGTACATGTAATGCTATGGGGTGAAGGTATACGTTACACTATTGGGTGAGAAAGTAACACTACAATATGATGGTATATACTACTCTTAAGGGTGAGGATGTATGTAACACTACAATATGATGGTATATACTACTCTTAAGGGTGAGGACGTATGTAACACTACAATATGATGGTATATACTACTCTTAAGGGTGAGGATGTATGTAACACTACAATATGATGATATATACTACTCTTAAGGGTGAGGATGTATGTAACACTACAATATGATGGTATATACTACTCTTAAGGGTGAGGATGTATGTAACGCTACAATATGATGGTATATACTACTCTTAAGGGCGAGGATGTATGTAACACGACAATGTGAGAGTGTATGTACAGCAGCACTACAGGGTGAGGGTGTGCGTAACACATCAACAACTGACACAGCACGCTGAGCTTGTTGCTCAACAGTGGGCGAGTTTGGCTGTACTCTCGGAGCAGGGTTTTCCCACAACGTGTGCCCTCGGCGGACACAATGCCGCGTGTTTGTCCCAGGACGGGACCAAAGCAGCGAGCAGGACGTCATCGCTGAGGCAGGGCTCGCAGCGGAGGCCCACAATGAGCCGTTTGTGCCCGGGCTGCCGCTCGAAGAATGAACAATGGCCGGCAGCAGCAGAAGCAGACTGGCAGGGAGAAGAATGCCTGGGACTACCAACAGGCCTTTCATCTGGCAGAACCCACCACGCCGCTGCCAGCACGGCCCTCGATGATGCGATGGGCACTGAGAGGCATGGAACAAAAGCTCCCGGCAGCGTGCAGAAAGGATCAGCCCCATTTACGGCCCACTCTATTACTTACAGACAAAAATGCGGATCCATCACTGTCAGGTAAATGAAATTATGGCATTCCAAATGGCTTTAATGACACAAAAGCTATAGAAATCCACAATCATTCATTATTTATATCTCACAGAGATCTGACAGCCTGAATGCCAAATTAAGAAACATCACAATCAACTCTGATTCACTATAGGCATGTTATCATTTATATCACACAAATTAAATGATTTATCACTCAAAAATAATAACTGCGTATTTTTGTTGTTTTATGTTTGTACTATGTTTACAGATAAATACATATCTACTGTGCATTGCATATTACAGGAAAATGCAAGGAAGTATCCAGGTTATAATATTACCTTCACACAATTCAATGCAATCTCTGTAGAGGTAAGAACACAAAAAATTACACACTCAAAAAATACACACAACAGCACGGAGAGTTCTATCTGTGTCTCTCTGGGAGACAAGAGAGGACGGATGCCAGCACCAGCTGAGATAGCTGAGAGGCAATCATAAAAGGCCATCGGTTCTGCTAAATATCAAAGATGGTCCTATTTCATGACTGAGAGAGACATATGAACTCCCTGCATGTCATACATAGATTCCACAGCTTTCCAATTACGCTTACAGCGTACCTGGCAAAGGTTACATAAGTGCAGATCTTGACTTGCGGACAATTTTCTCATCTCTGCGTTTTTTCTTCCCTTAAGCCTGGTCTTTCTATTATCATCCCCTAAGGGAACAAAAACCTTTTCCCAGTTTAAGTGACAGAATTTGAGAGACCATACCTGATCACCCTGGAGTTTTTTTTTAGTTTTTTTGAAACATTTTCGAGTGGTGAGTTTAAAATAAAATGGTACATAATGGCTGGTTTCACACCAAAAAAGTCCAGGAGCAAGCTAGCAAAGAGCAAAATACTCTACAGCTAAATTTAGCTGTGCGAGCACCTGTGATGAATGTAATAGTGCCTTTGAGTCTTACAATTATCAGAATAAGCACCAGATCAGGATACACCTGCACCAGATACTCAAGTGGAACTGCTCACAGTAACTACAAAATGTAGTACACCAACACCTAAAAAACATGGAACACCAACAGTGAAAAAATTCAGTACGCCAACACCTACAAAAAAATACACTGTCATCTAAAAAATGTACTACACAAACATTCCATCTACATGTTTGGACACCATATGACACACCACTGTATTGACCAGCAGATGTGAAAAAAATGGCAGTAAATGCTATCAGCCACACCTTAAATGTCATTCACTGCACTCGCCTGAATAAGAAATACAAGGTTAGTAATCCTTCCAAGAACAGATTGAATAAAATACTTTGATCTTTTTTTCATTGTATGTTCTTTACCATAGTGGTGTTTGAGCTGTGGTAACTCACAGAATAAAAGATGAGAGGAGATATATGGAGACTGTGTTTCTGATTGTCCTACTATGCAATTTAAGAGTGAAAGCAAGAGTAAGAGACTAACAAATAAACAGATAAGCTAGCTAAACAGGGTTTTGGTAAATATTTGAATTGGAATTGTAGATCATTACCTTTGTTGATGATTATCTGTCTAATCCCAAACCTACCTTGCTGGAGCTTACTGTGCTTGTTGCTCTTACAAGAGCAACATTTTACTCAGTAGTAGTAGTAATTCAGAGAAATGATAAAAGCAAGGTTTTGTAAAAAAAAAAAAAAAAATACAACATTTTAAATTTTCCTCAAACCTGGTATACAGAAAAAAATATTCATTTTTTATCTGGCGTGCAAAGGATTAATATGGTTGCAAAGTAATGCAAACACTTCACCCTTAACCAGAGCAAGCTCCATGGCGTTCATTTATACTGCTGGGTATTTAGGCAAGCTATCCAGGTTAAATACATTACTTATGATGCCAACAGCAGTGCCCTAACTGGGCGTCAAATCAGCAACCTTTCAAATACAAGACCTACTCTGCATCACTCCACAATACTGCAGCCCTTGCTGCTCCACTGCTCCTCAGTGCTGCATCGCTGATGTATTTATGGTTACCGAGTGCAGCGGTGAACCTCAGAACAAACCGATGAGCTGAGTTTGGTTATTATTGGTTATTAGCCCAAAAAGTTTGAACCAACACTTTTTTTTTCTAATTTTTGTGCTGTTATTGAGACTGAAGTTAACCTCAATGTTTTAGACATGGCAGTTATAATTAATGCTTTATCCCTGCAATAATCATTAGTTCTTGCCATTAAATAATGACTTAAATCACTGAAAAATCACTGAAAATCACTCATTTTTTCATATTTCAAGAAATATCTTTGTCACAACCCAAAACTACACTGTGTGGATTTCAGTCTTAAAATGAAGAAGTTCAGAATCTATTCAACAGACTGAGACATATGTACGTAGACACTGTTTAAACACATGTCAAATTTGTATTGTGTATTTGTAAATTTGCACTGATCACCCCTTTTAAAGCTGAGTATTTGGGTGTCAGTCACATCTGTCACAACAGTCACAGCATATCTGAAGTGAACAGATAGAAAGGGGATTTTTTTCTTCCAAATAAAATTCTCCAGAATACTGCCTTTCAAAGCCTTCAGAAGAACAAACCCATGGGCCTCCAGATACAGAGGTCTGTCAAGTGCCATTGTATTCTCTTGCTGAAAATGTAACACATCAGACACTGCGTAGGAGATATTTCGATTTTTCTGTGTCAAAGCACTGACCGGTCCCTTCCCTTTAGCTTCCCGATGGCCACATGGTCACTTCACTGAAGAAAAGTGGTCTGGAAAGAGAAGAGACATTCTCTCCTCTGCAAGCTGACTGCGGAATATTGTCTCCGGCTAAAATGCACTTGGTTTCCCTTCAGTGTTTTTCTCCCACAAGGGACCCATGGAGGGGAGAATATGATCTTCAATTAAAACCACATTAGCTGTATGAACTGCGCATGCTGCTTGTACAGCTGGACAAACGTGCTTCTCGAGTCTGTTGGACCCACTCCTGTATATTCGAATATGGAAATGAACCAAGCAGTGCGCTGGCACTGTTTTCAGACTCACAGGTATGATTTATTACTTCATGCTGTGAGCATTTACATTCTTTATTCATTATTCATTATGTGCTACAAAGCACCTGTACAAGAATAACGGTTCTGTGCATGCCTCTATAAAGCATGTGATGCCATATTTTGGGATATTTATAGAGAGGTTTTTAGCCACTGTTGGTCCGTAGTTCCTAGATTGCTATTGCATTTGCTGTCGTTTCACAGTTGGGGGTGACAGTGTAAACTGTTACCAAAGATAAATCTGGCTTTGCGAGTCAGTCTGTCCCAAATGAGCAGGCTCTCTGAGAGCAGTCACTGCTGGTCAGTGGTGCATGGTTAGTCTTTCATCATCACATCTCCTCTGCCTTTTTACTCCTTCACTAAGCTCCTCTGAGAGAGACCCAGATCCCAGGTAATCTATTTCTCATTAAGCAGGAGGTGGGCAAAACCACCACTCCACAAAACACCAAATAGGAGATTACCTAGAATTAAACTGTGCTTTACGGTTTACATATAACACAGCAATACTCTCTATTGAGGAAACATAATATCACATTCCTCAATTGGTACAAGTACAGTTATCAGAGCAGCTTTCAGCGCAGTAAGTATCACATCAATATGCTGACTATTATCTAGGATGGATACTTTCAGCTAATTCCATTCTTATTATGTGACAGGTGGAAAAGGGACCACTCATACTGTGCTGGCTTGATCCATTGAGCTAGCAGGGAACGTGAGCCAGATCCATTGGGCAGGATCAGAGTGAGGGCAAGTGGGCATGGATTTAGATGTGGGGCCAATTAAGGGTTTGTGGGCGAGGTCTGAGAGTGGGGACCAGTGGGTGTGATGAGCGTGAGGTTCAGCAGGTGGCATCAGAATGAGGGCAGGTGAGAAGGATCAGGATGAGGTACAGTCGAGGAGGTGCGATCGGAATGATAACCGGCGGCTGAGGTCTGAGAGCCAACATTCAGACTCACTGTGAATCGCAGCAGTTCTCTCTCAGTACTGCCTGTCACGCCGCCCGATGCAGCAGGGATCTCAGCCCAATCCATAGCCCAATATAATCACACATTAATCAATCAGCCCACCTCCACTCACTGTTCTGCAGGACAGCTGCTCTGAAATCAAAAACTAAAGCACAGACAGGATTAATCATTTTAAAACCGTTACATAATTCAGGCCCCGACTTTCCAGCAGCAAATATACAGGAATGAATCATATCAAACCAGCAGCGAATTTAAACAATGAGATGAGTCAAAAACATATGGTTTGGAGCAATACATGGTTAGAGCAGATACACTTTTAAGACCTTGATATCAAGCACAAAGCAGCGCTGATGTTTTTATTTCAAATATCTTCCAGCACCTTATAAACCTTGCTGTGTATCTGGGGAAGCAGCAGGGAGCAAAAGCATTCAGCCCTGTATAAACTTCACCTGAAGAGGGTTCTTATTACTGGAGTGTTGGATATGACATTTGAGCTCACACCAGATATCAGCCAGAAAATGGATTAACCACAGTCTTTGTTTTTGCAACAGTGTCCCCACCACGCACCGAGAAATCAATATTTCAAACCGCAGGGATGTCGATTCTATTAACAGACACAAACGAACCCACAAGGAGTGCTTCACAGCGGCTGTTCGCTGGGTCTCAGAAGGGTAGGAGCCGGCGCTAATCCCTCAAAAGGAATTCTCCAAAGATTACTTCGCCCAGCCCACCACGCTACTGCCTCTACCTCCGAGCTCCCCACGTTTAGCTCAAAGACAAACCACCCGAGATGGAGCGTAAGCCCGGCTTACACAAGAGCAAACTGCAATGACACGCCATTGGCTTTGAAGCTCAGCGTAGCAAATAGCGGCGGAAATAATCTGACAGGACGAGGAAGGCTCACCTCAAGGAAGTGTAACCCTGACAGACACACACTGTGTCATTTAAATGTGTGAGGTAAACAAGGCCGGGGAGAGTAATGCGTGTAATCGTTTTTCTGTTTGTGAGAGTGTGTGCGTGCGCGTTTACTTTAGACAGTGCTCTTAGAAGCTGTACGTTTTTGCTTGATGAATATCCAAGGCACTGGGAGTCAGTGACGGGAATCATCGGGAATCATCGCCCATTTCTCCCTTTTATGAGGCCTGCTATCGAGTTCAAAGCCATACTGTCTCGTGAACAGGTCCGTCACGCTACACGCTACACGACAGAACCGCTCCGCTGTGGTGGGTAGACCGCCAGCGTCTTTCAATCCTTCATTAGGATCACACAGCGAGCATTATGTCATGGTCATTACTCAGAATGATATTCCACAAGAAGAAGGTTCTGAAGCATATGAGGGGTATTTGCCTCCACCAGAGTGCAGAGCATACATTAACATGGTAAATGCACAACGGCGGGAGTGTAGACAGGGCTGCACAGCTCATATCCCAGATGGCTGAGTTCCAGAAAGGCTGATAGCACTGTAGTCCTCTTTACTGTGTAGCTCTTGTTTCTTCACAAGGACAGGGGTGGAGCTAATCAGTCAAACAACTAATTAATTCCATTAGTGTGTTGGGAGTTCAGGCAGAATGAAGACACTTTGTAATCCTCTCAGGACACATTTCCAGCAGGAACTGAAGTGATCTACGTGACAGCAATGATCTTTCACTTTGGAGCAATGGCACAAGGCATTGTAGGTTTGAAATCACGCTACAGAAATATAAAAAAATGAGGGCATTGATTGGATTTTCACAGTGCTCCCCACATCAGTATTCAGAACCATGGTGTAATGACTGATAATACTGACAGCAAAATGGAAATGTGATGCTCGCTCTAAGTACAATGAATGAATTCTGCACTTCACTTCCTGAATGAACAGAACAAGCTTCCATACCAGTTAATGCGCTGCCATGGTCTTTCAAGGAATTCTCTTCTGCTACCCCCGCCTTCTGAGAATGCAGTCCGCCTCCTCACCACACAGTACGGCACACGAGTGAATGATGACTACAATATATTTAACCACGATAGCCTTGAGCAGTGTGTTGTTAAGAGGTAGTCATACCATGCTCCTGTCCATGGAGAGTTCTACAAACTACAACTGAACTGTAAATGACCCATAGTTGATTCAAGGCAAAAACACCTTGCTTTGCTCCTGGGCACTATTTTTATAATATGAATTACAGTTGTGAAAAAAAAAGATGCTGAGGGATCCATTGCTGATCATATTTCAGATGAGCTGCGTGTTACATTTAATTCAGAATTTCACGGAGACAGGCTACATGGCGGAGTGTCCAATGGCTGTCTGACAGGTGCTCAGGTAGCGTAAGGAGGGGCGAAGCTGGCGAAGTCAAGAGCCAACACCAGCTAAGTCTGTTGGCATGAGAAATACAAACACGTTGAAGGCCACTGAGAGCAATTTGAGCTGCAACTAAGCAGCCTCAGAAACAAGACTGCCCTGCTCACCAATTCACTCACTCACCGAATGAACCAGTGAGTAGCCACACTAAAGGAACAACAGTATCTTTGTGCTGCTACTAGACAGCGAAAGGTGCTAACACAGAGCTCCACCAAAGCTGGCGTAGCTGTTGAGCAGTGCCGATTCAGCTCTTGTTTTATTGCAAAATACCGTACCTTCAAAAATGTGTTTAATATATGGCCTTATATACGAGATGACACACTGAGAGATCACATTAGGCGGCACAAAATGCGTGTGCCAATCTAAGAAAAACACATCGGCGTGTGGAACAACATGTTGGTTTACAGAGATTGTAACATTGTCACACTGTCACATCGTGTGTATAGTTAACCAAACTGTGAGAGCGTAGCGTGTTCCTTGTTTTGAGATAACTCGAGCTCCATCCACAGCGGGTGGAGGGTGACCGTGGTTCTCGCTCTCTGTCAAAGGAAAGCCAGTTTCACCCAGATGGTGAAGGTACAGACACTTGCAGTACAGTCCAGCAGGGTAATCTGAGAACATGAAGAAGCAGTGCTAACTGAGTATTAACCTGGAGTATTAGCCTAATAGCTTTGTCACTGGTATATTTAGTTAGCCAGGAGGAGTCAATCCTTCCCTTTAAAGCCTCAGGCCTCTTGTTTTAAAAAGGGGCTCCAATGGTCTTTTCCACAGCTGCAGCTGAGTGGTTCTGAAGTTTGCTTTGAGACCAAGCACTAGAGAGATATTTCATTACCTTGCAACAATTTATGATTATGATTTATGATAATGTAAGGCAGTGTTATCCTTAGAATTCCTAACAAAGAGTGCTGGGCTATGTGCAATGAAGGTCGCAATGAAGGTTTTCCTAAAAAAAAATATGTAATGGTGCATCTGAGCTGATCAAGAGTCCATTTTTTCAAATAATCCAAAAAACAATTAAAGGTGCCAGGACTGTCTTTAGGTCACACCTACACCAGTGATGATAGATTTTATGAATGCATTCTTTAAGAGCATTCTTTCATTTTTGTGGGGTGTGGTGGTGGTGGTGGTGGTGGTGGTGGTGGTGGTGGTGGTGGTGGTGGTGGTGGGGGGGGGGGGGGGGGGGGTTGGGGGTGGAGGAGTGTAGTTTGGTTTCCTAAAGGGAGTGCAAGTACAATCAGGTCCTGTTTCCTTTTAAAAAAATAACATAATCATAGTTTCTGAAATCTGGAAAAAGGTGGGGAATGTTAGCAGATGATTGAGCAAATAAAAAAGCAAGAGCACAAAAGGAGAGAAGAATTTGCATAATTACTATCTCTACTATCTTCTTCACTAATATGAAATACATATTTTCAGTGAAAACACAATGCAAGTGAAAGCCATTCAGCTGTAACTTATGAAAACAGAAGCCTGGCTATACAGTCAGGAATGCCCTTCAAGCTCTGGGCAGTTTTCTGATATTTAGAATCAGTTCCAGTAACAAGATGAATATGATGCCCAGGTTTCTACCATGGCAATTTTGTCTGGGGTAGCTTTGCAGTAAAAATTGATAATCATACCACACTGTATAATTAATGCTAAAATGAAATTAGAAGGAAATCGTCTATGGATTTGGTTTCAGTTCTGTGATGGGCTCCACATATGCCACTGGCTCAAAAACACAGTGAAATCCAGGGATGCTGGAAAAGACTCAAACAGAATTCCACATGAGGCCAAGGATGACCTCATTTGGTACTTTACCTAAATGGACTCAAACGGGGGAGGAGGATGACGTTCAACTGACTCCAGAGCCACTGAATAAACGGCACAGGATGCCAAAGGACTGGACTGTGCCCACATGACTGTGGCATAAAGCCACTTGGCAGCCACTTTGGCCACCTGAACAGGATGCCAGTCCATCATAGGAGCCAATGCCGCTATCTCCTGAATGCTGACTGCCCAGCAGAGGGGCAGCGGGTACCATTTCTAAACTCTCAGGTACGACTTCGCTGGGGAGTGGAGTAACATGCAACCCTACCATAAGGCCTATGGACCAGTGCAACAGCATACATGTAAGCAGCTCTATATTCCTTTGCAATTCATTCATTTTACTGTTCTTATTTGACATTAATTTTCTATGGTTCCGTGAGACTTTCTCGAGGTTGGGACAGACCAATAATGAAACCCAAGGCTCTGTGGCTATGCTTGTAAATGCTTTGTTCTACATTTGCCCACAGAGAGAATGCCAAAGACATACCAAAATTGTAATGGTAATCACACAGCAGGTAATGAAAAAGATCCCACATTTCTGTATTAGGTTGTAAAAGAAACAATTTTGAGATGCAGGCAGCACGTAATTAAGCCTAGCGGGCAATGCAGCTGACGGAGGCCACCAAAACAAATAAAGAGGTCCTTCTGATGTGGCATGAGAAAGCAAATGAGAGCCGCTGAACAAAGACATGCCTTGAGTGAATGGAGTATTCTGAGGACTATGCATATTGTGAGGACAGTGCTTTAAGTATACACCTCTATACACACTGATTAAAAATACAGTGAGAAAACAAATGAGGTGCATCATTATCCTACCTACTTTTTTTGAACTTGGCTGCTGTTTACAAAAGCAGCCTGATTCGAAAGACTACAAAGACGGGGAGAGAGTGAAAGAGAGAGAGTGTGTGTGTGTTTGTGTGTATGTGTGTACATGCAGAATGTCAGTCTGGGGGGACAGCTGACAGACAACAGTAATTATCCATTTGTGCTTTAATTGGCTGGATGCCTGATTTGATTGATGGTGCATTTACACGCCTCAAAGACTCCATTTGTACACTGCAATTTCACACACTAAAGCAATTTCTTTTTTTTTTTGGGGAAAATTTAGAGCTGGCTTACAGGTTAAGTGCCCTGGTAGGTCATCTTTATATCATCTTTACAACACAAAGGAAAACTACATATGATACAATACAGTTTGACTTAGAGTTATGAGACAGCAGAAGCATAAAGTAGGTGCCCATCCCATGAGCAAAGACACAATTACATTTCCTCCTCATGCTACTTACAGCTGAGATTGCCATGGGGCTTTAGTGGAAAACTTCGACAAAAACTCAGGAATGCTGTTGTGCTTAGTGAAATTAAACGAGCATGCATACGCTTCAGAAGAGAAGGCACCATGGAGATTTCCAGCTGTACTCCTCCAAAACACTGCTCGTGTCTATGAGCAGCTCGTGTTGAAAACCTCGGACTGGATGGGAGATCCATCAGACACAGGGCAAACTGCTCCTAGGCTAAATCCCTGTTGCCTGACATTTGAATGAGTCCATATGAAACATATATTAAACATTCAGTCATGCCCATTCTACTGATGAGTCCTACCTCTTTGGCATAGTCAGGATTGTATAGTGCCTCCTCATAAAGCACCGGGTGGCATTACTGTAAGAACTCCTGCTATAATTGCAGACTTGTCCACTACCAATGACAAGATATCGCCTCTGTCTTCACCATGTTACACTGCTGAGATCGTGTAAGTGGTATACTATTTTCAACGTCTACGTTATTATACGGCCCTCTGATGAAGCAAAGGTTAATAACAAATGACAAAAATCCATTGTAGCTAAACAAGTAAACAATGCCATTACTGGTAGGATTATGGTTTGTAACTGTAAATTTGGTTTCCACTCAACGAGCACAGAAAAGTAGCATTGATGCAACCCATGGCAATACAATATCTTTCTTACATAATTATTGACAGACTTTCAATTATTAATTCCTTTTCATGTGTAAATACACAATGGTGAAGAGCAATCGCCTACAGCAAATCGAAACAAGCAATCTTACAAGAGTGGGTGTATACCCAGAAGAGGGCACACCTTAACCGATTTCCCTAAATCCTTCACACTGATACCTCTCTACTAACACTCAACAGTATTTTCACTTCTGTAACCTTTTAATTAAAGGTATCAGTTTGTTATTCCCCTCAACTCCTAATTTAAAGTAAATTTGCTTTTTACCTTCTGATACGTTCATTATGTAAACTGAAATTAGCATGATTATTGTGTACGCTTTCAGAAATGATTTTATCAGTTAACTGTAAGATTGCATGTGACTTATCCCTTTCAGATTATATTAATGAGAAGTTATGTGAACACTACCCCTACGAAATGTACGTTACTTGTTCATTAAAAAAAAATCATGTCTCATTCCGTCCTGTTCTACTCATAATCTGTTTACGTCTAGATAATGTTACAGGACTACATTTCATAGGAGCGAGTACAGACGAAGAATCTGAGTTCATTTTACCTTTAGCTTGAATTCACTAAAACAGCATATTTTGAGGAATTTAATCGTGCAGTATTTGCCATCTGAAAATTTTTAAACACAAATAAACGATGTTAGCATTGTATTTGAAATATTTGCGTATAGGCTACAAAGGATTGCCCCATTTTGTTATCTCAAACAAAGCTACTTAGCCAGCTAGCCAGCAAACAGCAACTGTCGAAAAAATCAATACAAATCAAAACATGTATTTACTTTAACTGACCATTATAAACTTATTGAGAAATAAAAATCATCCAAATGTCGTATAGACGTACAGTAATAGAGGGGTTTTTCTGAACTTTTCACATAAGTTATTGACGCTATTATGGCATTCAGTTCGTCTGTTCAGTTTAACAGGTGCTGTTTCACAGGACCAGTGGTACTGCCTTACATGTTCATGTCGTTTAAGAAATGTATTACTTGGTCACTGTGTAGTCTGTTATTTAAACACTACAAAAGGCAAAATATAGCTGCATCGCACCCTACTGCATATCTATAGGTGGATCAACATAGTTTCCGCTGAATTATTTTATGGGCCAACAGCAAACTGTAATATTTCTCTGAACACATCACACAAAAAGAAAGAAAGGAAAAAAATAATCACTTGAAAACAAAGACTTACGGTACCAACTGTTCAGCAATTTCATACGAGCAGCCTATTTTCCCAAAACATATCCTAATGTACACGGTGGGTTTGTATGCTGATATTACTCACCTCTGAAAATATCCAGAGCGTTAAGATAATTCCAGACAGTCGAGTCTTCATTTCTCTTTTGTTCTTTGGCAACTCCGCTCAAAGAAGACTAAGTACAGCGTCTTTGTCACAATGTCGATTTCATATCGCGAAAAGCGAAAGGAGCGGAATATTTATCTAGCAAAACAAGAGGCTTCATGCACCCATCCGTTCATGTTAAGTGTACCAATGTGAACACAAACGGTGAGGCGCCGCGTATCCAGGCTGTCAGTGCGGGATAATGTTTTAGTCTAGTTAATGCCACAACGTTTCCTTAAATCCTCAGGTCAATCACACTGAAAATACAACCTTACAATAACGTGGCTACAGAGAACATGTCTTTCTGGCGACATACAACTGAAGATCTTGTGAGTCCCAAACACAAAGAAAGAACGATGTATAATTTACTAATCCACGCCCATTGTCTGGGAATTACCGGTATCTCCAAAGATGGACAACGGCAGCGAGATCACAGGCTGGGAACATCTGAGCGATCAGGCAGAGGTGAACTCCTTAGAAACTCCTGAGGTGTCTCCACAGAATCCAATTTTTAAATCAGCGTCTTTTCCAGAAGCGCGTACAACCATCATTATACAGCCAAAGTATAATCGAGCTCCAGCATAGAGGGCAATGGGCCAGGCTGTGCAACAATCATAATAATATGGGGAGTCCAGAAGAGCCTTTCTCTACAGCATGGGCATTCGTTCAGATACGGCGAACGCCTGTAAGATAAAGATTATAAGAAGAGTCATGTAGGACCGCTTATTAGACAATACTGAAAATAATTCCGCTTTCAAAAATTCAAAAGAGCCGTGTGGTTGTGAATCAGCCACTTAGCCATATGTTTACCATCAAACAGATGGCAATTACTTGAGGAATCCTCGAACAGTTAATAAGTGAATAAGAAGTAGGCGTGCACCTTTATCACCCTCTACCTTGCATTTACAGAGCAAGGAGAGCAGTGACTATATAGGGAAAAAGAGCAAAGGTCTGTCGGTTACCACATCAACTAACCACGGATATAATGTATTTATCAGTTTAAATCGATTGCAACTGTTTTTAATGTATGGCACATGGGTTAGGATAAACTGATAAATAAAATAGTAAAATGTCTCTCTTTTCATTCACTAAACAGAATCCTTCTTTTAAACGAATGAAATACCATTAGTCTTTATTCATACACAGCATACAGTTATGAGCTCATGAGTTTAGAAATATGTTTGTAAACTTCTTATACACCTTTAGTAAAGTCACCATAACCATAAAACCAGAACCCAAACTAAACTCTGCTGATATATTGTTTCCATGGATACTCTATCCATATCCTTCTAGTTATGGAATTGATTGGCTTTTGAATTTAATTTCATATATGGTTTGGAGAACAGACAGAAATAGGCCTTCTTTTCAAACATAATTAAATTGACTATTGAGGTTAAGCAAGGTCAGGTCAAGTGCTGCACTCATTTTCTGGTTTGGGTTCCATTGCATAGTAAATAGAAATACAGAAATATAATTTAGATTGGTATCTTTCTGTCTTTTGATAAAATACTGTAGATTTTTTCTTAATCATACAGATATATAGCTATCAAGATGACTTCATTACTAAATGATTTGGTCATTTTTAAACTCTCTGTATTTGTCCTCTCAAATGCATAAGAAATTATGGCAACAGGAATATGTCCAGTTTTGTAAAATCATTAAACAATTATTCTTTGACCAAACATTCTTTTTTATTGTGAGATTTATAACATTTACATTTACATTTATTCATTTAGCAGACCCTTCTATCCAAAGCGAAGTACAAAAGTGCATATAGCAGGCAAACAGGCACAGGCACAAGGGCAAGATGTGTACAGGTCTTACAAAGCAGATAGTGCTGAAGCCTCTTCCAACTTACAATTCATCAGTTCCAATGGCATGGCCAACATTGTTATGTGTCAAACCCTTGATGGAAGGCAATGTAGGCCATATTCAAATTGGTAGAAGACCACATGGTTCCGTAAGATGGCAATGCACTGATATCCCTATAAACAGAGGACCGAAAACATACACTGCAGTTAAGACTTTTACCGTGACAGAGGAAGAACATGCAATGGTCATCAAAGAGGCAACCTATGTCATTGTTAGCTCTGTTCATTACAAGTCGCACATAGTGTTAGTCTTACTGCCCCCGATCCACTTTGCTTCAGTCTTTCATCCTTTAGATAATTTCAGTGTGGGGGACAGAGCTTTTTATTAACCCCACAACCAAGCTGAACATTTCCCGCAGGTGAATGATTCCTCTGTTGTGCTCCTGCTGCTTGATGACTGATTCTGAGCCTTGCTGTGCTCAAAGCTGTGAAAAGGACTGCACATACTGAGCTGGACTGAGCTGACTTCCATTTAGCTGGTCTGATTGAAACAATCAAAGCAACACAAAACGTAACTCAATCTGTGAAAGTCATGATTTCTGACTTCCTGGATGAGGCTGTCAAATGCCAATATTGGGCTACTGCAATCTCCATGTTTTCACGCATCCTTGGAAATGATCTGCTTTTGTAATAAAGACTGACGTGAATGAGAACTCAGGAGAGTGTAATCCTATTGGAGAGGTTCCCTCATTCTGTTTTTGAGTGTTCAGTGGCAGCGTGCAAGATGATTAAACATAATGTAAATAATAGAATGGGGTTAAGACTGTGGCTTTCAGATGCTCTTTTCCCCTGTATGGAGACAGGGATTCAGAATGAGAAGTCTTGGTGTAACCACTTGTATTGATGAACAAAAAAGGCCACCATTTCCTTGTCTGAAAGTAGAAAAATGTGATTGAAGGCAGAGTTAGCATTATTAGCTATGTTCAGGGGAAATAACAAGAGAAGTGCATTTTCCCAGTGCCTTTTGACTGGCTGAGGTCACCAGAGTGATACCTTCACACCACACATAGAGAATAGGGGAAATATAAGAGACAGGAGAGAACTGAGGCAGACGCAAAAAGTAATCCCTTCTGTACTTTTCATAATTTAACAGATATTACACATTCTGCTTGGGGGTCACATGAGCACAAATAGCCAGACACAGCAGTAGAGAATGTGAGAGAGTATTGCACGATAACCTATAAAACGTGTTCTTAACATGTTCACATGTTCCTCCCAGGTTTGGGGAAAGGAGACAGTGCTACAGAATAAGCAGGCCAAGCAGAGTCACCAGGAAAAGGATGAAACATGACATTCATAGTAAAATAGAATTGTCCCTCCAGCCAAAACATTAATTTGAAAGGGCCAACATGAAGGACATATTCAACAGTAGTACACTGTAAACATTTCTTCATTCATTTCATTCTTTCTTGTCATGTGCCAACTGTTAATTACTTTAACTGTTTCTAAAATCATCCTACAACAGAGACTTCCAGTGACCCTTTATGTAACAGTTATGCAACAGAAATGTGCTGTCATCTCTGTAGCCATTACAATACTGGCAGCCAGAGGTGTTATGCAAAGCTCTTTGCCAGCATACCCATATTTGTGTCTAGGATTACCACGAGAGGCTGTGTTCCTTATGCTCCAAAAATATCAGGCTAAAAACAAAAATAAATAAATAAGTAAATAGCATATGCCCACATGAACCAGGGAACAATGGAATTCTGTTTCTAGAGCTGTGTGCTGCTATGATGCTGTAATAAATAAAAACGTGCTCATCGGCCAGTAGTGAATACAATGTCTGCCTGTGATTTTAACATCTCGCCTCTAACCTGTAACCTCTTTCAGCTTGGGAAAAAAAAATCGGGTGTGTGGATGGGTGATGCAAAATTCCAGTTTAATAATTTAAGATAGAACAGTGATGGCAAGGACCAACAGCCCTCTGTGAGGCTAGTTTCGGGTAGTTATGTAGCACTCAGTGGCACCTTTGTGCTTATGAACGAACTTTAGATGTTCCCAGGATGAGTTTATACTGTGCTGTAGAGGTACATGTATTTGTTCAAGTGGGAGAATGATCTCAGCCATTGGCAGTCATGGCTGTGCTTATCGCATAAAGTGGTTGGCCAGGGCAATACATTCTGTTGATGTTTAAAAGGTAAAAAAAAAAAACAACAACTTTCTGATGTAGATAAATAGAACTGACATGCTTGGATTCAAGATGCAGTTTTTTATATTTATAGCAGCTACTATGTATCTGTGTAGTGATGATTATACCATAATCAAAAATTAATCAATTTCATTATTCATTTCCAATTCAAGCTATTATCTTGTAATACAATAACTACTCTTAGCATAATGATGCACTTATATGAGTTGCTCTGGGTAAGAGCGTGTGCTAAATGATGTAATGTATTGTAATGTCAGCAAGTCCACGTTCATTTTTGAATTGTAGGTAGAGAGCCGTAATATGGCCACCTTGGCTCACATCTCCTTGTTCTCCATGAAAGGCTAGAATCAACTCTGTGTCACATAGTTCTCGCTCTACTCACACACAACTCCGTGCGGCCATTCGGTCAACTCTGAGTGTCCCATAAAACATTCAAAAGTTCCAATAAAACACCACAGTGCATGTGTGAAAGTCAAAAACTAAAGTCAAAATGGAATAATATGAAGTTACATTTGAAAATATCAGGAGATGAGCAAGCACTTCAGATCCTTGTAATCCATCCAGTTACTTAATTTGCATTCACGTTTCGATTGGCACTTGCGACCGGTGGCCTGTTTGTGCCAACTCAGCATGACACAATGTCACTGAGTGGAATTTTAAAGAGGCATGCTGGGATTTTTACAAATTGTGATGAGATCCTTAGATCCTCAGACACTTGTCACACATGTCATAGAATCCTTAGACCTGTCATCATCCTGTCATTTCAGGACTACTTTATAATTTAAAGATGTCTGTCTATTCTGTATTTCCACTCTAAAATTGGTAGTAATTCAATTCTGAACTGATAAAAGCATTGTTTTGTATCCAGTTGATGAGATTATTATGTTTGTTTTCATGTAGCGAAATCTGAAACTAATAGTGCTACTTGATATTAAAAAATGAGATAATGTGTTGTTTTTTTTCTTGCTATGACACATTTTAAACAGGGCCTTATTATACGTACGACTTCGTGAAAGTATAACATTTGTGGAGAGCCTTTCACTAAACACATGGTGATTTGCATAGCTGGCGAGAAAATGTGAAATTTACATGAAGAGACAGTGTTACTGTGTTGGAGGGTTGGTTGAGTGTGCCAGTCTAACTTGCTGAAAATGTAATAGACAGCTCTGTGGGACTGGCCAATGAATGGACATGCATTTTTCTTCATACACTGTTACACGTCACCCTGCATAACATCTCAGCCCCTCTGATAAAATAATTTGATAACAGTTTGGAGGACACATGATAGGTCAAGCATTTGGGACTGGATTTTGCTCTTAAATACTAATTGTATCTGTAACACCAGCAAAACATACTGGAGTTTGTGTGTGCGTGTGATAGATGCAGATGTGGATATAGAGATTTAGGTGGAGATGGAGATGTGTATGGTTCTTTTCAAAGCCTTTGCAACAGCGTTCTGTACTGATAGGCGAGTGGACAAAATACAGTTTGAAGTACCAGACACTAAGGCACTTAAGTGATGAAGCTATTACAATCCGAAAGCATGGATGGATTTTTAATGCATGTTTTAGGGTGTGAATGAGATTTTAATGCATCTTTGAGAGATATGAAGTGTGTGTATTTAAAAGCAGTTTTTCAATGTTTTTAAGACACAAAAGGCTATTCTTGATGTGTATTGTACATTACATTCTAGAGAGAGATCTGGGTCTAATAGTGCACCGGGATCTCTGACCTCTGCATCTGGAATTAAAGAAAAAACAATCACATTCAGAATAAACTGTGTTATCTTAGGGAAATCAAGGCCCCAAAAGCACAATTTTGTCACAGCTTTGTCAGAATTTATTAGGGATAATGCTTTTGTGGAACTGAATTTGATTTAGTTATGTAATAGCTGCATAATTCTTGAGGAATTTGTTAGCTATTACAGACCTGCATTGCACCCGTTTCGGTGATAAAAAAATCCAAAAAAGGTTCCTTGTAGGAAGCTCACACAGCAGAGAAATGAGAAATGACAATGCACTTTGCTTGAACTCTTTCAGAAGACGAAAATTTTTGGGGAAAGTATTATTCAGCTGCGGTTGTGTACTGAATTATTCACATCACACAAGCCATTGTATCTGCCAAGTGTTATAAGCCATATCTGAAGAGTCCTCTGATTCAACGCATTGAAACAATTGTCCTCGGAGATAAAACTTCTGCAATGCAGTTAATACAATGGATAATTACTGTAGCCTTCAACAAAGGTTCAGAAGAAGAATTTCCACACCATCACTATGGAGCTTTCTGAACCAATCAGAAGACACCCAAAATATCCGATGCCACTTGTTTTTTTTTCTTACTTCTGTCTGCTTTGAAATCCATGTTGTTTTTGGCTGGGGTGTTAACAGCCTCATCCTAATGCCCAGATGTAAGCCATACCCATACTGCAGAGCATGCCCATCTCACATGTTCACCTGCAATGAACACAAATCCTTTGGTTGGAAATTCAGTTCATTCTTAATGTAAATTATACATTATCTGTACGAAAGGCTAATATCATAAAATATTAACTACTCAAAGGAATTGACCCCACAGAATGTTTTGTATGTTCGTACTCACTGCATGTGGACTCAGCAGGTGCTATCTTACATGCTATTTTTGACAAAGAAAAATACATCTGCCACGATCAGCCCAACAAAGACATGCAACCAAACAGAGGAGACGTGGCACTGAGCTGTGAACTTTCCCCTGTCTCCCTTCCCTGAGCTAAGATCAATGAGGAAAAAAAATGGCCTCTGCTCTTGACAACTGGAGAAGATCCACTTTAATCCTTGCGCTTGTTATCTGGGTGCCTCTCTCTCTCTCTCTCTCGCTCGCCCTCAGAGCAGTCCCCAGCATAGCTGTAGAACAGACCTTCCTGAGGAAAGAGGCGGGGGGACGGCTTCTCTAAGAGTCAGGCAGGGGGAACGTCCAGGCTCCAAAGTGAGGGTCGCCGAGGATTTTGGGAGAGGTTTCTTTAGCCAAACCCCCGTGTTTTCTGTCTTAGGTGAAGGATGATCAGCACCATATTCCTTAACTGGTTTCATGTTACATGTCATCCAGACGCAAGGATGAAGATCCAAAAGCACATTTTTCCGATGAGGTCCTGTAGCAAACCAATGTAAAGTATAGCTTGTGTACTGAAGAATGAAGTAGATGTGCTCAAGAAACACTGAATTCAGATGAGGTCAAATGAAAACGTAATGGAATGTAGCTGCAAAAATCTGCAAGGAATTACAAAAATACTTTAACACTTCATCTCATACAAATCATGTGGATTAAACCACATTTGCTTCTGCCACACTACAGTACATTCATTCATTGACAGTAACAGTAATAAAGTCATATATCTTATTCTGATGTTTGATGACATGCCTTCTTTTACACTCTGTATATATGATTTTTGCTTCTTTGTACTATTTTGGTGAAAAGCCTTCCCATTGCTCTCCGGCAGTCAAAAAACATTACACCGTACACAATATCACCAGCCTAAGTTTATTTCCATGAGTCACGGCGTGTGTTGGAACACAAGCAGATGGCGTGATGCTCTCTCCCGATGATTGCCAGGCAACTGCAGGCTGCTGAGGGATGTGATGGGATGCAAATGAAAGACTCTATTTGCAGCAGCCACCTGTGTGTGCTCGTGAATGACTCCTACCAATTAACACCAGTGCCAGAGTTCTCCCAACACCCCCTCACTACACCATTGCCCAGACCTGACACTATCGCTCATTAACAGTTTAACTGGACCTTAGTTAATCTGAGCTGAACACAACTGAGGACCCCGGATCTCATTCCTGTTCCCATACCTTATTCAAATGAGCCTGTCACACACCCAGAATTTCTAATATACACAGAGATCTAATGAAAATCCATGTTTTCTCGACTCAAAGGGTGCATGTGAGATTCTAATAAAGATGTATATGATGAAAAGCAGAAACCGTATGTCTCACTAGCCCTGGAATATTGTGCTTGCCCCTCACAGAATTGACTTGACCTTCTGTCAATCAGATATGCACGCACTCAATCAACCATTAAACAAAAAGGAGAAAAGCCAACCAGCCAATGAGTTACTATTTGTCTCTTTGTGTCATCTTAAGAAAGACTTTCCCCCTTATAGTACCTTTTCGATATTAGCCATGTTTAATGAATTATTGGAATATTCCACCTGAATGTCTAATCAATGTCTGAAGACTTTACAGCACATTGATTGGCATTCAATCGAACTGCTTTGAAACTTTGTCCTTCACTTTGAGTGATGGCTTTTAAGCAAGCGTTTCATTGTCTCCAAACAAACCAACACAACTCCAGTCAACACTGAAATTAACAGTATTATGTAAAATTATGTATTAAGTATTGTTTTGCACAAGTTTCTTTGACGGAAATGCACTGTCATAATGAGATGAATGCTTCTATTTTTGGGTTCTTATGGGTCATATTTTTGCTGTGAGGTAGTGATGCAGAGCCTGAATTGACAGCTGCACAGTCCTGAGGGCAAAAAACACTACTTCAGCACCACAAACAGCTCCTAGCCTCCTTCAGCTAAAAGTGGATCAGCACCCCTCATTGGAAAATGGCTCCATTACTGAGGAATTACAACTCCACAGGGTGTTAATGTTAACATAATTTATGAACCGAGTCATATAAAAAAATCACTTTAAATGAAACACACTTGTATTGTTTTGAGAAAATGTCTCTTTCACTTTCCTTTTGTTATCCAACAATGTCGCTATTTTCACTTTCACAGGGAAGTGCAGTCAGGAGCTGAAAACCGAACAAAATTACTACAGACCAAAGCATCTTCAATAATTCACTCATTTCCTTGCACCCACCATTTGAGATGAGTCTCTAACCAAGCTTAAACCTTCACTGGAACCTGAGGTGATTACCTTAGCTAAATGAGGGGAATATCTTTATGCACGGAGTTGCTTAAAAATGTTCTCAAAAAAAAATAATGAAACCTTTCTGATCGTGACACTTAAATGTCCATTTCAATCTCCGCATTCCCATAAGGGAATGAAAACTAGCCGTGGATAGTTGCATCCTAAGAGCACAAGAAGGGAAAATATGGGTCATTGACTTTCCCTGTATCAAACCGTTTCTGTATCAACAATATGCACGCACTTGCACAATTACACACATTTCTCCACGTAGAGACTGAAGAGAGCTTTCATGCCTGAGACTATTAATAGTCCTGCAAGAAACATATTCAAATTAAACACACTGTTTCGTTGATTTGATTGCACCCCCCAGATAACATCTGCTCATGTTCTAATTTATCAGTATGGACAACTACACTGCATTCCATTTAATTTAAATAGCATTTTAAGGAAAGCACACAGTATGCGAACTGTGTCTCCACTTGAATTCTCAATATAGCCTAAACAGCCTCTTGTGACTGCATTTATGCTTGTGTGAGTAGAAAGAATTCCTGCTTTATGTTTCTATTTGTCTTTGTGTTTTTTTCCAAGTGTTGCCCAGATGGCATTGGATACCCAATCTAGTGCCACATAGCAAGGTTACTGATTAAATATCCATTTTGTTCTTCCATTATCTGGCTGTATAATTAGTTCTTTGCTGTGATAGCTTTTAAGTTCCCATTAGAATCAACACCATAAAAATGATCTGAGAATTTAATTGTACATTTGGCTCATGGGATAATGCCAGAATGTTTCAAGTTATCACCTGCAGGTTTCCAAGTGGAATCTCGATAAAATTTCACTTTAGGTAGATTAATTCACTTCTGAGAACTTTGCTGGAAATATCAGTATAGTGTGATATGCTGGTTGTCATGGTAATGATAGGAAGGAAAATATGAAAGTGCATGACAATACAAGAATTGTCGTGTGTATTTCATGTAAGGGCAATTATTAGAATTTTTGCTATGTGTTGTTACTTTTTGTTGTTATTAGAATTTTGTGTATGCTAAAAGAATTACTATTTCACTGTTACGATATAGAACTGTTTTTCAGCATAATGCGTGTTTACTCACATTCTTATTGTTGCCTTTCAGATCTGAATTTGTATGTCCACACGGGCATAACAGCAACATTAATAACATAATAATAAGTAACAATAACAGAATAACAATAACCCAACTGCGGTAAAAATGGAATGTATCTACAAATGTTTACTATGGGACTTATTGTCCAAAGCCATCCTGGTTTAGTATGATTCTGGGAAACATGACACTGTGGAAACCAAACTTCAGCTTATGACGTTACCGCCTGTGTACTTTGCCCTCTTGATATGCTGAAGGGGTTCCCATGAGCCAGCGGTCCAGTCTTATTATGCAAATAGCACTGAGTATGTACAAAGCCTTTGTTTGTCTTTGTGTCCAGTGTAAAAAAAAAAAAAAGTCAAAATGGTGCAAGTGAGAAATGGGAAAATGCATTTTTGACATGTTATTAATGCAGTGCTTACTCTTCACAGGACAGATATGCGAGGATGATGAATAAAAGTGGAACTGTATGTAAAAAAAATCAATGTGTCATTTGGAAGCAATTATGAGGTAATGGATGGCAAGTTCTGCCTTTTGGAGATGGGCTTGGCAGATGTCAAGCGGGGTGCTGCACTAGCTATTTGGATGTGTGATTGAATTGCTGGAAAACCAGGACACACATCGCCTTAATGGGAAAGTCGGGACAAAGTGATAAAAAAAAAAAGTTTACACTGATTTAGAAATCACCCCAGCAGACGTCTAACTCATGAAAGCCATGGATTTTATGTCATTGGAAAGAAGAAGCCTAAGCATTTTTTTTTTTTTTTTCGTGAAAGCATTTAGTGTTACAGTAACTGGCCTGTTCACTTTGCAGGAACATTTTTACATATTAGATTTACAGACCTAGATGGTGAAATTCAGAAATACATGTAAACTACCATTCAATATCACATCAAGATTTTCCTTTATTTACAGTACTTTATTTCCTCTCTCTGTGCAACATAAACAAGTAGATTCCTTTAAGGATTAAATCATTCCAGCTTCTAATATCATGCAGACTAAGTAAATGGATATAAATAACGTAATCTCACACCTAGTGCAAGTAATTTCGTAAGATATGAGCAATGCTGGAATATCAGGGATCTCATCCTTCACTGCAACAGATCTGCTTCTCTGCTGCAATCCACAGCCCATGCTGAGTCCACCTGACACTGCTTCCAACCTTCAAATAGAGAAAATAGCTCCAAGGCGCCCCCTGCCTCAGAGGTGGGGTAGTGCATGTCTTCTTTTCTGCCTCACTCCCGCGTGATGTTTTTCGGACGGCAACAAAAACCCCGTGGGAGAGAACAATTACCTAGCAACATGTAACAACAAACTTTTTCTGTTTGGAAAGCAGTGACAAGGTGTTTGTTTCTAAAATTAGTTACATATTTTTCTTCATGGTCTCAGACAGGTTTTGGCATGATGGGTGTGAGACTTGTAACCATCAAATGTGCATTTGGTTCAGAAGAAAAAAGCAGGATAACTATAGTCACCTGGAGATGACCAATGCATGATGAATGTAGTGATGTAGTGTGATGCAAAGTAACTTGACTCTTTGAGATCACTATTAGGCTGTATGTACACAGATGTATAATGCATATATGTGGATTTTCAGGGTAGCTTGTACTCATGACATTTATGCTAAATCAAGGACTCTTACATGCTCATATTTTAGCACTGTTTTACTGGCTATTCTCCACTTATGCTCATGCTGTTGCCCCTGTAATACAACTTTAATGTGACTTCAATCAACCTTGAACCTTGCTCTGAATCCCAGACTGATAAAATAAGAAATAATCAATAACAAATGTCTTAGATATGGATTTTGATGGTGCGATAACAATGCAGCTACTTTTTCCTCTTTGGTTTTTTTTTTTAAATATCTGGTGCAACTGACTTTAGATTAGTGAATTATGACTCATGCTCAGGGGAAAGCTTTGGCGTGCCAAAGCTATTGCTAAGGAAAAGTACCCTGCAGCTCGGACAGGCTAATTGTGGGGAATGCAACCCGCTCACCAGCCAAACTGAAGGTGTCGGGAGAGCAGTCTGTGCTCAAGCTGTATTGAACCAAGACCAGCTTGCTTGTGTATGAAAATGGTGAATTACCAACACAAGCATAAGGGATCTGTACAGTTTGACAATCCCTCCTTTTAGGGGTATTCTATTACTCAGCACACCTTTTACGTCCATTCTATTACATAATCTAATCTTCATGTGTACACCCACATATTTCTGTAAATAACCACCTTAACGCTGAGACAGGCTCCATGGTGGGTAATCCCAGAGGGTTTCCCAGAGACTGACAGAAAGTGAAGAGAAAGTCAAACGCAAATGAGGGTCAGGGATAGAGCAGTGTGTTCAGTCTGGAAATTCCCAGAAAGGAGAAAAGAATCTGTTAGAAATTAGATTACCACAACTGATTTATTTTGAGGAAGGATTTAAATGAGAAAATTCACAAAAGAAAAAAAAATCAGTGGAGCATAAATGTTTATTTTGTTATGAAGGCATTTGATAAATTGCCATCTAAGAAATGTAACTTTTTTTACAAAACAAGTTTCAGACTCATTGCAAATGAACGGCCCACGTAATTTGTATCAATCATTAGCACAAATTAATTTAAACAGATGGTAGGGTAAATTCTAGGTTACAATGAGTAACAAGCCTGATCATTTTCATATTGTATGGAAGCACATTAAGTGTCTATAAGCTTGTATATTTGAATTGGTATAAAAAGAAACAGATGTGTGACCTCATATATGTAAACAGCTACTCTCTATCACTTTGAAAAGCGCCAATAATTGAATAAATCTCCCACTGCAGAAAAGAACACAGAATAAGGATGTCATTACAATTAAAAAGCACAAACTTGTTGAACAAGCGTAATTCATTTTAGGCAAAAATACAAAAACAAAACAAGCAAAAAGCAAAACGAAAAATATCAGAATACTGAGTAATTGAGGCAGCTGGTATGTACATGTATCAAGCACAACATTATCGCTCATACTGTGAAACTACACTGCTACTTGTAAAGTCTTGTTGACTCTAGTCAACCAGTTATTGCGCACACATCCAGTGCTTCTGCAAGGATATTCAAAAATGTAATGCCTTCCTGTTCCACAGAAAGCAGAAATGGAGCTGAGAGCAGCAGCGGTCACTGCTCCTAAACCCATTTTTTCATCCGAAATCATGCTTTTCAGATGGCATTAGATCACACAAGATGTACAACAGGTACTAAGTAAGGAGTTGTAGGAAACGCAAAGCCTCACAAACAGAGACCTAAAGCCACTACGACATAAATAATACGTGTTTTTCTTCAAAACGTCCGCTAGTAGCAACTGGTTTTCTCCACAGGTGTTTGAGACCGGACCTGTATGGAAATTGTTACAGTTAAGTGTATAGATGCTGCCATTTGTGACACAGTGCTTGTGTTCTGACCACAGCACCGTGTGGTGACGTCGCGGTGAATTCAGAGGCTCACTGAAAATGATTCCTGGATGAGACAAGAGTAATGAAAGGCTGGGAGTGCCTTGGAAATAACCAGGCAGGTCCCTGTATAAAACACAGTAAAACATTTATACATGCAGGTTATATTTACTTAGCACATACAGAGTGGATTACAATTCAGTTTACATGTCATTCATTTTTAACCCATTTGAACTGTACCCTTGCTCATGGCTATGGTGTCAAGTGTCCTGTCTGGAACTCCAGTACATTAAATGCATATCCAGAATGTGCACACACTACACAATATGAAAGAGATGGATATGAGGCTACAAGACAGGGCAATAATAAAGCCTGAACAAAATGCTTTCAGTGTAATGCTTCAAAATGTATCAGGTTCCTGTGAACAGCACCACCACCTGTCAGCCATAGCAGACTGACATGTCACAGGCAGATTGCGAGACTCTAGAGACAGGACTCCTACGCTACCAATTAAGAAATATGAAACAGGCCTCTGGTCAGCATGATGGCTGAGTGACAGGACAGCATCTACCTTTACAATCCAAACACGGGCATTTGTTTGCCTTTATTCCCCCATGCACCCTCTATACACTAAATTACTAACCAACTAACCTGCATGTAGCATTGGTGCTGGTGAATAAAATCGCCATAAATATTCAATTCTTCGTTTTGTCTCTGTTTGTGTCAGTTTTTTATTTTTCAGGAAAATATGAAAAAAGCTATCAGAACAGACTACTTCAGTGAGTTGAATTCCTGTTGTGTAATAAAAACGCATTGCAAGACCACTTTAATAGCCTATTCAGGACTGGGGGGGGGGGTCTCAGTTTTACCCGGAACATCTTTGACAAGCTATATCATTTCCCTTAAATGTGCGACCTGCACAAAAACAGTAAAATAAAGTGTTCTGAACAAAATGATCATGAACGAGATAAGTATATTTAATCTATCCAAAACCTGGCAGAGATGGGAGGAAAATACAACCCTGAAGAGGGCCAACCCTGATGAGTATTCCAGCTGACAGCAACCTTGCTAATTTGGCCATGGGGGTGAGGTTTCTACAGCCTTTCGTTGCAACTCTCAGGATGAAAAAGCCAGTCAGAAAAACGTGGTCCTTGGCATACAGCCCACACACATTCCCTTAAACAAAGATGATGTACAGTGAAATGCAAGCAACCCTCAACAAAACCAAAGGGATTCTCTCATTTCTGACAGTCTTTTTAACTACTGTCATACCCTTCCATCATCTATATTGTCCGAATTTTCAATCAAGGAAAATAAAACCTAGATTCAAGTTTTGATAAAAAAAATAGAACAAATAAAAGGTGATATACTCATCCTCTCACACACTTCTTCACTCTTTATCTTTACAAGAGTCCAACCTCTTCTAAAACTACTCAAAACCTTGAGGCTACCTTATTGCTGGTTGCAAAAATAGAAAAAAACTAAATCTGGTGGTAGAAACTTGATACACAGAGCCCCTCAATTATGGAGCAGCATACCAAATTTTGTCTGGGAGTCAAACACAATCTTAACTTTTTAGGTCTTAACTAAAAAAACAACAATCTTTATAGCCAGTGTTAAGAAATAAAGGTCCCCTAAGGCCACCAAGCCATCTCTGTGACAGTAAACTGCCTCTATTTTACATGAGTTACTCAATGCCTTTTTCCTGGGGTCCAGGAATAATTTTCCAGTTTTTCTCCCCAATTGGCCCTGGATTTTCTGTTTTTTTTCCCTTCAATTCCCTCTCAAAAAGACAATATGTTTAGTGCTTTATGAAAATCTCCATTTCAAAAACATTATATAACAAAATGACCTAAGACAAAAATGGTTAGAAGAATTCCATAAAAGACAAATGACTTGATTATGCATGGATTAATAAATAAATCAGTAACAAAGTAATCTGTTCACTTTTACTGAGATTTGCCAACAATGAATACTACTGGTTAGTTGTTTTAGTCAGACATTTAAATGTTTTTTAATTTCTCTAAGAAAACCAGAGTTTTTGCTGCATTTGCTTTGACCACATCTGTTCCTGCCAAATTGTGCGTCTCAGAGAGTCTAATTAACTTCTAAAGTGTACTGCCGCATAATCTCAGAAAGGCTCAACACTAGAGCTGTGCGGTACTGAACAACCCTCCAAGCTGCCTGGGGTGACATTAGGGAAACAGAGTGCCATGTCAACACGCAGGAAATATGTAAAGTTCATTACTGCCGGTGATATGGATGGCAGCCTCAGCTTGGGTGCCCCGCCTATGCATCTGCGTAGACAGAACCGGGATAAATTGGGTCAGGCTCCCTCTACGCAGACGGGCTCTGGCTGCGCAGCTGGGGATGCAGCTGCGCAGCCGGGCTCCGTCTAGACGCCGCCCTGTGCTGGTGGTTGGCACAGCTGTTGGATGCGGTCTGCGAGCTGCAGGCAGTGTAGGACGCGCCTGCGCTCTGCCCGCAGCTGCTCTGGCGGAACTTGCCCCAACAGCTTCTGCCCGAAGAGGTTAAGATCCTGCATGAAGAGCCCCACGGGCTCCCGGGGGGCCTCCGGCAGCCGGTCCATGGCGCACGAGTCAAAGCGGAAGTTGATGTTCTTCATCCTGCCCAGCCCAGGACCCCTCTCCTCGATCCAGGTGAGCTGCCTGCTGACAATGCCCAGAAACAAGGTCACCATGACCACCTGTGCGACTCATTCTTGGCATGTGATTAAACACTCTCATAGTGAAAAAGTGAGCTGGATTGGGGCTACACACAATACAAGGTAATTGTGCTGTGTAATATGTGACAGCAAATGCCTCCGCTGTCTATTCAGTCTCCAGGGACATTTCAATAACACATCAATTTTTCAAGCCACACCGCGTTGATGTATGGTCATTCAAACAGTCATTCCCAAGAGCTAGAATCACGTTGTCAATACCTTTGGTCACATGTAATTCCTTGACATAAATGAAAAAGTTAAGTGTAAGTTTTGATTGGTGACTAGGATAGACATTTTGATGTGGACTTGGCTCTCAGTAATTGAATTTGTCAAAAATACAATGAAAGCTGATCTGAAAGTAGCATGCGGTCAAATAATCCTGCATCAAATTCAATCAGTTGCCAATTCTGGACAATAATGAGGTCCTTTTCAGTTACGACAGACTTTGATGGAGGTAATATAATCTCAAAAGCACTATATTACCTATTAAGAGAATTTTGTATAGCAGTATACAAAGTACATTATTCAAAGAACTTTCAATTATACATCTTAGTCCACCGAAGTTTTTAAAAAGAGGGACTGTGTGTGTGTGTGTGTGTGTGTGTGTGTGTGAGTGTGTGTGTGTGCGTGTGTGTGTGAGTGTGTGTGTGTGTGAGTGTGTGTGTGTGTGTGTGTGTGTGTGTGGCTCACAGGCCAAAACTGTCATCAGTATTCTGAACAAAAGGTCCTTGAGTGTGTAGTGACTTGGATGGCTTAGAATGGACCTTTGCTCCTGGGTGAGAAACTGTGCGGTCATCTTCATGTGCTGCTTTTCCCTGTCCTCCACCATGCTGCCAGAGGTGACGGTCAGCTCTCCGAACAGGTCCACCAGCCAGGTTAGGCGGGCGATGCCGCTGAAGGCCATGAACCCAAAACCGGACGGCACAGGCCCTCCTGTGGAACATGAACCAAGAGGATACAAGAGGATCAGGACACATTCTACAAAAAGTGCTACTGCTCTGTACTTCCTACTTGGGTAAAGACTTTCACTGGAAGATAAAGTGATAAAGATAATATGTGGCTAAGTGCTCACCAGGCCGATTTCTTGACAATGTTAAGGACCCTTTTATTAATTTGGAAAAGATTTAGGAAATTACCTATAAATGATTTTTAAAATGACCTTCCCTTCTAATTATGGCATTACATTGCTGACTTCTAGCAAACATACAAATTACCAGAATCACCCAACAAGTAGGTCTTCCATCATCCTGTGCTTTTAATACTTACTTACTGAGTTTTCCCCTACAGCGCCCTCAGTGCTATTTCTGTTATCTACTCCATTTTTAACAAGGACTGGAGCAGACCTCCTTCAGAGTCCTTCAGGGGAATGAACTGGTCCAGGAATCTCTGGTCATAAGATTTAATTCAAAAGCTTTCAATAGGAGAGCGCCTTAATGGCTGGTAAGACTAATCCAACCATGATACATGGACCTCTGCATTTATTTGCTCAAGTGTTCATGAATAACATGCATTCGACAGAAAGTCTACTCCACCATTCTGATTATTACAGTAGCACAAGAGTCAATGTGTGTACCAGCAGACCCTGTCTCTCACTTCATTCTCATGGTGGTGTTTGACAGTGTGTCGGCAAGCCCTTGAGCCTTTACCACCTTATTTGCATTCTCCTGCACACTTACTATTGCGCCATGTATGTGTGTGTATGTGTGTGTGTGTGTGTGTGCGCGTGCACATGTGTGTATATGTGTGTGTGCCTGAACACGATGAACCCATAAGACAGAAGTCATCCTCCTGGACTCTGCTGCCCTCTGCAGGATATTTCATGGCACTACAGTTCAGTTGCTCCTGAATTCTTGCTTTTTCCTCAGATACAAACTAATAATCGGGATGAGCATGTTAAAAAATTTACAGTTCACATTATGGGAACTCTTTGTCAGATGGAAAAAAATGGTGTGCACCAGGAAGACCACAATGTACAGCACCAGTCATAAATTTGCACACACCTGATTAAGATAATGGAAAACATGCATTCAAAGACATTTTGATCGAACTTATGCTTAATGTCCTTACAAATGCAATAATGAACAAAAATTATAGTTAGTTTTAACTATTAATTCGTAAGTAATAATAAATAAATTAAACCTTTTTTCATAGCACCCCTAGCAAATATTCATATAGTAGTATTCATCTGCCAGAAAAATACACTATATGGCCAAAAGTATGTGGACACCTGACCATCACACCTATATGAGCTTATTGGACATCCCATTCCAAAACCATGGGCATTAATATGGAGTTGTCATCCCAGCCCCCCCCTCCCCCCCCCCCATTTTGCAGCTATGACAGCCTCCACTCTTCTGGGAAAGCTTTCCACAAGATTTTGGAGTTTGTCTGGGAATTTGTCCCCATTCAGCCAAAAGAGCATCTGTGGACACACCATGTCTTTACAGACATTGCATTGTGCACAGGGGCACAGTCATGCTGGAACAAGAAAGGGCCTTCCCCAAACTGTTGCCACAAAGTTGGAAGCATACAATTGTCTAAAATGTCTTTGTATGCTGTAGCATTAATGTTACACTTCACTGGAACTAAGGGCCCAGCCCAAACCCTGAAAAACAGCCCCAGACCATTATTCCTCTTCCACCAAACTTTACAGTAGGCACTGTGCATTCCGGTAGGTAGCGCTCTCCTGGCATCTGCCAAACCCAGATTCGTCCACCAGACTGCCAGATAGTGAAGCATGATTCAACACTCCGAGAACACGTTTCCACTGCTCCAGAGTCCGTTGGCGGCGTGCTTTGTACCACTCCAGCCATCGCTTGGCATTGCGCATAGTGATGTTTGGCTTGTGTGCAGCTGCTCGGCCATGGAAACCCATTTCATGAAGCTCCCAACGCACAGTTCTTGTGCTGATGTTGCAGCCAGAGACAGTTTGGAACTTTGTAGTGAGTGATTCAACAGAGAATAGGCGGTTTTTATGTGCTACGCGCTTCAGCACTCGGCGGCCCTGCTCTGTAAGTTTGCGTGGTCTACCGCTTCGTGGCTGAGCTCTTGTTGCTCCTAGACGCTTCCACTTGAGAAGAACAGCACTTACAGTTGACCAGGGCAGATCTAGCAGGGCAGAAATTTTGCAGGCTGACTTGTAGCAAAGATGGCATCCTATGACAGTGCCATGTTTAACGTCACTGAGCTCTCCAGTACGACCCATTCTACTTCCAAGGTTTGTCTATGGAGATTGCATGGCTATGTGCTTGATTTTATGCACCTGTTAACAATCGGTGTGGCTGAAACACCCGAACTCAATAATTAGGAGGGGTGTCCACATACTTTTGGCCATATAGTGTACCATGTGAAGTAAACATTTGGTGACAAATGTTAATTGGACAATTTCTAAGTCCCTTCGACATGACTTTGTTTACAGTACATTCTGATAGGAAATGCCTTGTGTAGCAGTTAGCAGTGACTACCACCAAGCCATTTCCGTGTAAGACATTTTGTGGTGTTTTGGAGTATTTGGACGTGTACTGTTAAAACTCCTGTGGCAATACTCTAATGAAAATGTTTAGAGGGAAGCTGAAGAAAGTAGCATGATAGCAGCATATGTCTTTGGATATACAGTCATGCATTACACCACTTGCTACTGGGGGGGTGAAGTGGGGGGGGGGGGGGGATACTGAAAAATGTCCTCTTGTCAGGTAGTGTGTCACAACAATTCATCTCATGCAGCATATTTGGTTAATAATGGCCGTTATGCTTCATTTATGGCAGCTCTGGAAAAGCACATTTATATGCATTAACAGTGGCATCCCCTGCTGCGGCTGTAATGAGCAAGGACGGACTCAGTCCCATCAATAACAAGGAGGCCGTATGCTGGCCAAACCATCAAACACTGCAACAAGCTTTGCTGTACTGAATGATCCACATCATACGAGTCACATATAGAGCACATTAACAGACAGACACACACACACACACACACACACGCACACACACATACCTCAGAATCAGGTCAGAAATACACTATACGGACAAAAGTATTTGGCCACACCTGTTTTTCAGGGTTTGGGCTAGGCCCCTTATCTCCAGTGAAGGGCAATCTTAATGCTTCAGCATACCAAGACATTTTTGACAATGCTATGCTTCCAACTTTGTGGCAACAGTTTGGGGAAGGCCCTTTTCTATTCCAACATGACTGTGCCCCAGTGCACAAAGCAAAGACTATAAAGACATGGCTTGATGAGTTTAGTGTGGAAGAACTTGACTGGCCCGCACAGAGCCCTGGCCTCAACCCCATCGAGCACCTTTGGGATGAACTGGAACGGAGATTGCGAGCCAGACCTTCTCGTCCAACGTCAGTGCCTGACCTCATAAATGCTCTACAGAATGAATGGGCACAAATTCCCACAGAAACACTCCAAAATCTTATGGAAAGCCTTCCAAAAAGAGTGGAAGCTGTTATAGCAGCAAAAGGGGGACCAACTGCATATTAAAGTATATGTATTTGAATACAATGTCATTACAATGTAATGGTCAGAATGCGTCCGAATACTTTTGTCCATTTAGTGTATTTCAATTTGATCCTTAGAATGTGAAAATATTAAAAAGTGATCTTTCATCCTGGAAGTATTAGGCAGCTTCTGACTCATGCTTTGTAAACCATGATCAAGAAAAACTCTGGTGCCCATTTCAAAAAAACCCAAAACACTCAAAATCACACAGGAAAATTAAATATCTCCAGACATTACACAAAGCTTTCAGTTACTTCACTGTTTTGGTACACCAATCAGTGAGTGCTTTAAACTTCAATTTTCAATATCTGAAAACACAAGACACTGTGCAATTGAAACCTTTCAGTTCAGCTGTGCCTCTCTGCGTGAGTGAATAATTTTGGGTTTGCGATTAACATTCACTGATGAACATCAAGAGCGGCTCTTTTCTTCAGCGAATCACAAGCACCGTGGCGTCTCCACGAGCTTAAATCTGGAGCGAGCGGTGGAACACATACCTGAACACAGCTATATCTGGGAAGGGTTGCACAGGGCCTACACAACTTACTCTCTCCTTCATGATCTCATAGCTGCCAGGGCCTGACTCATCCATTCCTCATATCCTTCTTATCAGTCTTTACCACACACCTTGTGCAGTGTTTTTGTGTGCCGAGCCGTTTTACCATGATCTTTAATCTCTAACTAGGGATTTCTGCTTGCTGATTCCATCCTAGGCCTCACATCCTGCATCACCTGATTGACCTGAAGTATGGATGGCAAACTGCAGCCAAACATGCAGGTTTGAAGGGTAGGCTCAAAGGCTCAATGGCACAGAGTTGCTGGTGATGTGCAGACTTCAGATTATATGTTTATGGTGTATGGTGGGTTGTGGGGGAACAAACAGGTTAGCGTCCATATTTAATTAGGGGTGCGGAGGGAGCTGTGGAGGGAGCTGACACCCCCATTCCCTACATCCCAGATTCAGGGTATAGAGTCTTTACCCTGATTGGCCAAACTCCTTATGTGGCCCCGCCCTGCTGTTCTCACCTGTGAAGTGAAGGGTTCCTTCCTGAAGGCTCTTCCCGGCCACATCCTTCTTTAGCTGCTTATAGTCGGCTGTCAAGAGCTCAATGTGCTCCTCATGGAGCACCTTTCCTGCCAAACAGTAGAAGAGGGAGGGTCACAATGGTGTAGGTGGACATGGGCTACCCACCAACTATAAAACACTGTGCATCTACGCCTTGGATGGACAGACATTATTCTCAGATATTTGACACTTGGAACGAGCCCCTCAGCCCGCATTTTATGTAATCTGATGAGCTGGCCAAGCAAACATGGCTGACCCCACTTCAAAGCAAAAAGAAGCACCAGATCCAAACCAGTATGGTTCTCTTTTGATGAGCCCCGGGCAATTTCACTGCATCAGTTCCAGACAGAAGAGTTTGTTTGAAAATGAGCTGTTTTATGTTGGTTCAGAATGGCAACATTAAAATACTGTCTGCACAGACCATAGTCAATTGCCAAAAAAGTTGCTGAAACATGGCCACAAGTGGGCTAAAACATGGCCGAAACACATCTGTGTTCTCTCTGTGGGCTTCGAGTGTAAGAATGCAGTTATGCTCCCACAGTTGAACCCATTTCGCAAGCACCTCACAGTTTATCGAGTATTTCCTGCTGTTAGACGATCAAACGCAGAGACTGCCACATCAAAGACTTTTATCCACTCAGTCAGAATGCTCTTACAGCAAAGTAAACTGTCCCAAAGCCGTCCCAGACATCAGAGGCAGGCAGAAGTCACCAACAAACGGTCACGTCTGACGACATACGACAGCAGGGGCAATCTCTGTGGCGCTGTTTTCAGTGGTTCTGTGGCTGGCAGTGGATGTGAAACTCTTGCTTACCCTTTTGTTCTGCCAGCTCCCAGAGTTCCTTGGCGGCGGCGTAGCTCAGGCTCATGGGATACTCCACACACACGTGTTTCCCAGCCTCCAGAAACTTCCTGTGCTCAAGAGGAAGGAGGGGGGGCACAGCCGTTACTTGTGAACAGAACAGCTGCAACCACATCCTTTGTTTCGCAGCCATACTGGGATCATCACGGCGCTGCAGGAAATCAAATCTAGTTAATTGGAGTGCAATGTATAACACTACTAGCTTCTGGCTGTTTATTTTCTAACTTCGCACGTGAGATGGAAGCAAACAATGTTAGAGATCTGACCAAATGAAATTAGGTAGAGAAGCAAGAATTATATTTCCTCATTCCTTACATTACCTCACTCTGTCTAATAATGCTTTGGTTCACTTGATACAGTAAAAGTTTGATATTTTATTCAGACAACCCACTTATGAGATCACTTGAGCTGCCTTCTCCTCAGAGTGGATAGGTATGATTTTAATATTCATAACCTCTCTTGTTGCTGTTGTAAAACCCCAATCTCTCCTTTCTGCTCCTCAAAAGTCCTTCTCAGATCTGTAAGATATGTACCCTACATGTATAAAGAATAACTAAAAAATAGTTCTTTTTTCCAGTGAAAAATTGCTTCCGTAGAAGCATGAGAGGCAAAAGGTGAATTATATTGGCGAGCAGGCCTGTCTCTGGGCAAAATTTAGAACTGATGCCCTGACTCTGGCCTGCGTCCTCAAAGCATCCCAGGGAACTTACTGCAAAGACAAGGGTTCTACCCCGGCGTCCTGGCTCAGCTCCCAGTCTGGCTCTTTTAATTAGGCCACCTAATCATACCCCCATTTAATTGGCTCAATGACTCTTTGCCTTTCTGCTGCAGCTGATGTATGGGGAAACTGGTCCATGGGATGCCATGCATCGCCCAGGTGGGTGCTACAACATCGGCGGTAGGCCTACAGCTTTGCTTCAATTATGCAGAACACTTTCAGATCCATAACTGAGACATGCTACACAATTCAAAGCGCCATTATCACGTCAACCTAGCATCTAAATTGTGCAAGGAGCCGCCTGCATCTGGCCAGACTTGCGTCCTGTCTTGCAGTGGTTGTCTAAAACTGGACTGTCTTATGTTTGGAGTTTTTTTTTTTCATGGCAGGGGCAAAGCAGGCATGGGAATAACTCAACGTATGACGAGGGCGCTTTACCCGAACGGCTCTGGCCGCCGGTATCTGCTGTGTGAAGGACATCTCCCGGTGTTCAGTGGGGATAATTAGCCCAAATAACAGCTGACAGTGAATCATGATAATGTTCTAAACACTTCATTAAGACGGGCCTGAAATAACTCTCCCTTCTTCAGAGGCCTGTTTCCCACTCCCTTCCACGCTCTGGAGTGATGAATACAATTCTGGGCTATTTAATTACGGTAATGTTTTTTTATCCTCCTGTATAAATCATTCCGAGCCCCATTAGGGTTCGGCGGAACATGCCCTTGTCTATCTTGGTTAAAAATGAGGTACAACCATGCAGCCAAAAGCACAGCTACCCACAATACAGGGCTTGCACCCTTCCGGATGCAGAGTGTACCAGTGTAGATCCAGAGGCGATGAAACACCATTGTTTATCAGGCACAGGCGTTACGTTCTGTTTGTCACCTGTATCGCTGCTGGACTTTGGAAACTGCTATCTGAGGCTAAGATCCCTCAGAAGATGTTCAGCTCAGACCACACTATTGAGGCGCTGCAATTGACGCATATAATAAGCATCCTTGCTCTCAAGGAGTCAGTCCAGAAACTGAGCTGAAGACCGTTACCAGATGAAGCACAAACTCCTTCTGATAACGCCTCACTATGATTGAAGTAATTATTCGAAATGCATTTTCACAGGTAATGGCAACGCATGTCTTTTTCTGAATGTCATGCCCCAAAAATGTACTGCCTCCAGTAAAAGGAACTGAGTTAAGAGTAATTGGTCTGAAATTCTGTCACACAAGTCTCACTCTGGCAGCTGCCTTACTTTTCTACTTTTCCTCCTAAAAGGGTGTGACCTTTGAACCAGTACTGTATGGAAACCCTGCACCACATAATGTAATTTACGCTGCTGAATAAACTTCTACAATCTGGACTCTACAATGATCCCAATTCCCATACAGGTATTTGCTACATTTTTACATCAAACACATCAAACCACCAAGTTGTTCATGACAGACCTCACTTCACTGTGACAAGCGTGCTTACAGCATTATGTTGATTGCCACATTGTTTTGTTTCAGTTAAACTGTTTTCATTTTAATGTATAATACTGTTTATACAGATGCTCTACAAAACAGCATCTACTATAGAACTGTGTGCAGATGTACAATATAAAATATGTTTTTGCTGCCACCTCGTGGTTATTTGGTGGAAGGCACACATGACTCAGCTGCACAGAAAAAAGTAAAAATGTAACAGGCTAGCGTCACAGACATTAGTAAACGCTAGTACAACATGACCCTCCCTTCATATAGACTAGGAGCTACAAGGTTAGTGCTAACCAAGATCAGAACAAAGCCAACAAGTTTTTTTTTTTTCCAGTTGTTTTCAAAAGGTCAGGGTCATATGAGGTGACAGCTGTCAGCACCAGGCCACACTGCGAGCATACCGGATATACTCCTCGTGAGACACGTTCTCAGTGCACACAATGGCGACCTGAATGTCCTCTCTGCCTAGGGCCTCCTCCAGGGGAATCTGCTTCACCCCCTGCTGCTCTTCCAGTGGCCTCCTGTGGAGTATGACAGTGAACTCTCTGACCACACACATGAATTTTTCCCCCCAGTCATTTTTCAACAGCACTGATTTTAAATAATTAAATAATGTACTGGAAAAACCAGCTGGTGTTGACAGTGTTGGAAACATTAACTGGGCTCAAATCTCCTCCGTTAATAGCTTAACAATCAAAGAGTGTCGGAGTTGGATATTTGTTCAATGTAGTTTCAGTAAGGGAGATGTTTTACATTGTGGCATACATGCAGTTAGCTCAAAAATATTGCTACTTGTGCTGTAGAAGTGTTTCCATAACTGCGGCAGGTGACCCACCTGGACACGAAGCCCTTGACGGTCATCTTCTCAGCAGCACTGCTGGGCAGGGGGGAGAGCAGGTCCCGGATCCTCACCCTGCCCGCCGTCCCGACCCCCACTACCACTGTGCCAAACATTCTCCCTGGGGTGGGCAACACACATAGGGACGTGGTCAGAGGAGTCACTGGCGAGGGGCACACGCCCCTTGAAACACGATCTCATATTCTGACCACAAGACAGGACATGTGAGGAAGCTGAAGGAAGTGGGAAAAATACACATGGTTTCCTGCTCCAGCTTGACAGACCGGTCGTCCTAAGGCCTACCTTTAGTGTTGACCTAAAATGCCTCCCCCAAGTAATAAGAAAAACAAGTCAATGCATGCAGACGAATGTGTTCTAGTACTAAAGTGCAGGCAAACACCTGCGCAGAAGCAGACACACAAACATGTGTGCACATGATGTGCACGACTTTACCAACCGCCGTCCAGCCAAACCCAAAACACCCTTGGAAATGTGACACCATTTGTCTCTAACCACTGTCAGTATAGCTTACCTCAGCAAAGCTATGCAATTCCTCCTAGAAAGCTTTGACCGCCAAGACTGAGCAATAACAAGATAATTGCACAATGCCTTTCAGTCAGTTTATATTTTTAAGTTTGGTGTGTAAGGGTTGTGACACACACACATGCAAAATCAATGCAATGTTATGTTGAAAACAAAGTACTGATGGCAACTTCATGGTTTTGTAAAACCTGTGGCCACAAATAAGCCTTTGGATTAATTTGAATTCGCCAAAAAAAAAAAAGCTGATTAGCCTAAATATGTGGACGCATTACAGACAGACATATTGAAATTTGTGCATTACCAAAGAATGACTGTGAATTGCATTAAGTATTTTATGGACGACCTGGAAAACTGTATTAAAAATAGACTGCTACAGCACCAACATCGGTGTATTAGAGGCCCTGTCATAATATTACCCACCTTAGAACACATTACTAATGGAGAAGGAACTTTCAGCATGATGTGTTTAATCAGTGTCCCATGTACTGATGAGATTTTAGACATGCTGCGGCTATATCTGAAAACATTTGTCATTTTATTCACTTTGGGGAAAAAAAAAGTGCTAGAAAAAAAGGTGCCTAAAATTTGTCATGAATTTATTATAAGAAAAGGTGGCTACAGTTTTCTGCAGATCATTCATTAATAATTTCCAGTTCACAGGCAAGAATGCATTTAAAAAAGCCTGCTCAGTAGATGTGTGCCTAATCTCAAGTGCACCAGAAATTCTACATACTGCAACAGCCCAAAGAGAAAATGTAATTTTTTTTTACAGCTCGTCTTCTACAGATCACTTGCACTAACATATTGTGACACAATGCATTTAAATAGAGTTACAATTAGACTAAACCAATCCGTCTTACACAGAAAACACATGTACACGCGTTACTTCTGGCATAACGTTAGTATCATGTAGTGTGGAGTGTTAACTGAAGCTACGGCACTAAACGATTATGTTATCTGGCTAAGACATACAATGCCACCGCCTACTGTATACCAACGCGTTTAAGAAAGAAATGTCTCTGCCGCAGAGTTTACAAATATTGTGAAATGTCTTTTTACTATCACTGTGAACATTTGACATTCAAATCATACCACTCTCCGGACAGTAGACTACGTACAAATTGCAAATACAGCAGAAGCTTAGTAGCCTATGTTTACCATACACAAATTTCTGACATCACATGGGTGCGAAATATGACATTAGCTTCATAAGAGACTAAGTCCTTGACAGAAACAATCATTTAAATTGAATCACAATGAAACATGTCGCATGGATTTGCAAATGGTACCTTAGAGATGCGGAAGCTGAAAGCCCTTGATCCGCTGGAATAAAAAAAACGCTGCAAAACGGCTAAATGGTATGATTCTCGCCGGCGGAACTTATCTGAAAAATAGCGACATTCCGCCGATGGCTTAAAGAATAGACTATAAAGCAAGTTTAAGGTATATTTAACCTTCGTTGCCTCAGATCGGTGATCGCATCTGTGTGGCTGACCTGACTTACCCTCGCCTTGCTGTGACCAACTCAATGTAACCAACGCGTGTCTCAAGTAGTGATATAACTAATTCGGGAGAACTTTCATAACTCTGGCCAAAGATGGTGGATCAAGACAAGCTAAGTAACTGCTCTCTCTCGAGATTTGTGTAACCAGAGTTAACGATAGCCTCCTGTCCACATTTATTACAACCAAATAAACCAATGTATTTATGTGAACACGACATCATTACAACTGACCGTTTAGTACTTTGCATATTCAGATCTGTAATCCTAGACATGAATTACGTTTTTCGTTCACGCCATTACTCTTCTCACTGTGCAGGCCAGTGGTACTGTATTGCAGACAGTAACTGCAGATTACGCACCGTTTCCGTCTAAAACGAGTAGAGTGGCTTTTTTACGTGCACTTAATTCATCTGAGGTTGATGTATTCGTTTTATTGCTGTTTTCCACTCAGTCTCAGCGTCAGACACACGTTACTATTTCACTAAACATTACACTAGCAGTAACGGATCTTTAATTCTCTACAACCTTTGCTCGCACATGCGACAGCGGGAGACATGACGTAGACTGCACACACAAGAGATGACTCGGTTGTTTTGTTCGTCTACAGTGCGTTTTTTTCCTTTGATTAACGCCATATGTTGCATCCAAGCCAATAATAGATTAACGCGTGTTGTATGCTACATAAAAAACAACAAAGATAACATTTACGCGCCACAACCACAGATCAGGCGAGTTCCATTTTGTTTGTTGCAAATTCAACGCATTCAAACTTGATTGGTTTATACTCGTCACATGGGATGTTTAAGCCAATCAAAGTTTAACTCGGTGTGTTTGACAGGCAAAGATTCGAGGCCGGTGCGATAACCCATATTAATTCGTTTGTCAGCCATATGGATAGGTTTCCAAATGGATTACGCTACATTCACCGTTCTGTGTCTGGAATGTAAAACCAAACCCATCGCAAACTGTTACACTATAATGAATTCAATAACCTAATCACGCTGACAACGAAGGGGTACCAGTGGACTGAAAGACAGCAGACGAGGAGCTGTCACGTTTGGTGCTGCAGTCGTAATGTAATACAAAACCTGATTCATTCAAAACACCAGTGTACCGAAGTGTAACGACTCCAGTTGTTACAACGAGTAATAACCTTACTCCCCAATCCATCACGTGTGCCAGACAGTTCTCTAGTGGCCTAAAACAGTTTGCAGGAAAACACTTCTGAGACAAAGAGGTTTTACATCTCTTTAAATATGGAAAATTCCCTATTTCTAAATCGAGCTGTTATGAATATTACAATGTCAATACATTTAACGTGAGCATAAGGCTACCTGACGCTCTACAATGTTCCTCGAGAGGATGTAGGTCCAGATGCAGACTCTAAAGCAGTGATCACAGAAATAAATCTTTTCCCATTTTGTTTCTGAAAGTGATGGGGCCAGGGGATTGCCATGGAGAGAACAAAACAAAACAGAGTCTCTGAAAAATAATTACTCTTATGTAGAGCAGCAAAAACTAACAGGTAGCGTTGCCGGTATGGATCATTGTTACACAGTACTGTATGTGCATGCTGGTATGATGTAAAGTAGTGTTGCTCTTGTTTTTTTTTTTTTTTTTTTTTAACATGATGCTTAATCATTAATGTTCTACTAGCTATTCTGTACTCGGGGGCTTCATGCACTGAATTTTTAACACAGATGCTACCTTGACTGTGCTCATAGTCCTGCTGCACATTTTTCCTATTTATCACATTCTTCCTATAATATCGCTCAATATTGTTAGATTTTTGTAAGATTGTTAGATTTACAGGCACACACAACCCCTCATGCACATGCACACTTTTTGTTTTGGGTTTTATCTGGCCCATGCTACAATGTAACCATGCAGTCAGAGACAGACTCCCTTCCAGGTAAGCAGGTGAGTAGGTGAACTACTGACCAGAAGAGGGGGGAGAAAAACGCATGGCAGAAAGTTTGAACCGAATGGAGGTGTTGGGACTAATTGAGTGCAGTCTGGATGGGGAGACCCAGCATACAAAATTTGTCAGGGGTGTACACAATTTTTAAACATTTGTTAAACACTGTTTTAGCTGGGACACCAGTATACTCTGGCTTGACTGGCACCCACCATGACCAAAGGTCATTTGAATATGCTATTTGTATTGGGACTTGCTGAGAATTCGCAGCATTGTCTGTGGGAGTCACCTGCTCAGTTCCATGACCCTGGCGTTTGGGCTATCTCTGCTGTGCCATTAATATTAAATAAAATAAACCTAAACTGAACAAACTACCGCTGTGGCTCTGGTGGCTATTGAGCCCACAAGAAGCTGACCCATAAGGAGATCCCCATTGTCAGTGGGTTCAACCTTTGCTACCTTGGATTGGGTGGTCTGCCTGGTGCCACTTGTAGGCTTTGTTTGGTTTTCCACACACTCAAACACAGGTTATGCTAGCTATTCTTTTTACAGCCTTTTTCATTGTTAATAAGCTTTAATTAGTAAGCTTTAATGAAATAAGTAACTAAACAAAATGAGAGAACCAAGTTCTGTATTAATGCCAGACACTGTTTATCATGTAAAATTAAGTAAAAGAAATAAAGCAAAATGTCAGCAATCTACTGAACACACTTATTTGAAGACATTTTACACACCTGTGACAGTATATGTGGGTGGCAGTGTAGCATAGTGGTTACGGAGCAGGACTCGTAACCGAAAGGTTGCCGGTTCAATCCCCGCTGGGACACTGCTGCTGTACCCTTGGGCAAGGTATTTAACCCACAGTTGCCTCAGTAAATATCCAGCTGTATAAATGGATAACATTGTAAAACAACTGTCACGTATGTAAGTCGCTTTAGATAAAAGCGTCTGCCAAATGAATAAATGTATACCTTTTGCGCACTAGATGGCAGTAAAATCAAATGAATAGTGTATTTCACTGTAAACAGGATAGTGGAAAAATTGATAGACTGATTAACAAATGGTAAAATGATTGCCTTAGGGAAATAAATTGTGAAACAGATTTTAGGACTATTATGACAGCTGTTAAGGGTAGCGGATGCACTACATTGAAATATATTATGTCTTTACACTGATTATTTGAGTGTACAGGTATGTTCTCACTGGTTGACGATATGCAGACGATATCAGGCTCAATTATGTTTCTGAAAGTTAGACTACAAGTGTCTCTCAACATGCTAGGAATATTTTTAAAAAATCATAAATTACATTACATTACATCCATTTAGCAGATGCTCTTATTCAGAGCAACGTCCACACAAAAGAACAGAAGTGTATCCATTCAAGTTGAATGAGCAACAGTGTCAGACCAGGCTAACAACACACCTTGACCAGTGAGTGTGAGCATAACACCATTCAAGCCCTGCCACATGTTAACTTGTGCTAACCTGACTAGACAGCCTACAAACTAAGGGAAGCTAAGTGCACACACTACCATACATTACAGTCACCTGATCACAGAATTCAAAACACATTGCACTTCAACACATAAATGAACAGAAGGTACTACAAGTTATACAAGTAAGCAGGTGTGAGGGGGTGGGGCCTGAAGTGGAACCAAGATGCAGAGGTGGGTTTTCAGTCTGTGTTGGAAGATGGCCAGAGATTCCGCTGTCCTGGCCCCCATTGAAAGTTCATTCCACCACTGAGGGACCAGTAATTGGTACTGATAATAAAACACTTTTAAAATAAAACGATCCTTTTTGCTTCAGTCGCTAAAATAGAAAAGGGAATCCTGTAACCACATAGTCTTACTGTTTTGCCATTGCAGCTTGAAACCCATGAGACACAGATCACCACATTGGGTAACCATACCAAAGAGTATGTTGCCTTTTTTAAACCCTGCAACAAGATCAAAGTCAGACTACCAATGGCGCACGAAACCTTTTTTTAATCTGCCAACAAAGCATTGTTTTTTTTATTTCTATTTACAGCCCTGGTGTTAGCTGTACACTTTTTTTTCCAATACTTTGACTTTCAGACTGATTAAAGCTATCTGTAAGTGCCAAAGAAACACTGTTTACTATGAGGATACCCTGAAATTAAACTGAATCCCTGCTGCCCCTTAGGATTATGTATGAATCCTAGCCTGGCGGTATCTGAGGACACAGCGTGTCCGCAGTGTGACAAAGCAGACGCCGGAAATTCTGTAATCCCAGTTTAAATGGAAACCAGCTGGGACTGAAAGAAACTATGCATGAGGCTGTGGTGAACCTGTAAGTTCCTGACTGTATAATCATGGAAGGGCCCAAGGCACAAACACTCAGTGTGTTCCTTTTCCATCGGTGAACTGTCAACTATTCTCACGTTTAAAACGTCATAAGAACACAGAAATGATCACTAGAAGACAAATAAGTCAAGATGAAAAATGACAGCCTGCAAGAATTCCAGTTAAGTTCTGTCTTTTTTGTGAGTTTTGACAGATTCTTTCACTTTATATGTCCACAGCTAGCAATATGATATGTGCACTGAGTCCCAAGGTCCAGATCCCCTGCTGAGAAAACCAGTCATGCTCTTGTTCGGACACTGGGGGGTGACATCACCTTCTATATTAGACGTGTGCCTCTCTCTGCTTTCACCACACCTCCTCCCTTATAAACTCCAGCTGACTGACAGGCATCTGTCTCCACATATCTAGGCCACGACACCCTTTTAACTGGGGTTGGTCTGCTCTGGGTTTCAAACTGTGACTCATGATAGTTCTTTAACTCAGTGTGCTAACTGCATCTCCTGGTCTGCTATATGGATGAAAACTACAGCAGACCTAACTCTGTTATATTTGTGAACACATGAAAACTATTTGCTGTGAAGTGAATTTCTGATCCTCTGTCAAAAAAGGGCACTTCTGCAAAATGAAAGCTGTATATCTCAACAAGTTTATAGAGGTCACCATTCGAAATAGACATCAAAATGTGAGCTCAATCTGAAATTCGAGAAGGTGCTTCATGTAAAGGAATGTATTAGTACTATAGTAATATTACAGGCTGAGTGAACCTGTCTTCATGGTGTTGTGCTACGAAGAACAATTTGCCTTTTCTGTGCAAGGCAGTTGGCTGCTAGAACATCTGGAGATTTACCACACAACTACAGACAGTCTGGGAGCTCCACCCCTGTCGGTCCACAACATCCGTCCAACAGAGAAATGCAGCCGTGTGGACCACACCAGCGGTCAGGTCAAAGCACCAGAAAACCTGCTCAGTGCTACAGAGGAAGGATGTCAAAACCACAATGGCAGGACCTAAACCCAGAAACCTCACATGCTCAGGCTCCAATTTCAAAGTCTCATAATCACATTTTTTTTTTAAAAATAAAAAGTTAACTTTTTGACAGATTTAAAAATATTATTCTCATTTAACATTATTCCAAGTTTAAATTACCAGTTGTATTACTTCAGGGTTTCAGTTTTAACTGAATTTTATGACCATATTTTTTCTCTCTCTGTATAGCGTAGTTAATTAAATTTCTGACACAATCTTATTAGAAGATTTAGCACAGGGGTATTAATAATATATGACAAGACTGAGGAAAAGAGTGTTCCTTTCGTTGTTATTCGTTCCATATACATTTACATTTATTCATTTGGCAGACGCTAGGTTGGAGAGGAATGTGTTTTCGAGCCAATACCGTTAAAGACCAGAATTGTTACAGAATGCTTTGAGTACACTTACTCCGCACTGATCAGAGGCAGAGTCACCATTATGGAGGTTCATGCTATTACTGTCCTTCCTCCCCGTCTTCGCTTTGATGTCCCGCTTCCATTTTAGAGCTGATCGAATGTGACACAGGGTGAGGGTTGCATGAGAAAGCGAGGAGGGAGCAAGAGGAAGAGAGAGAGAGAGAGCGCGCAAGATGACGGGAGCCAAGGCAAGGAGGGAGAAGGTATTGGCAGATCCTCCTAGAACCCGTGTCTGGGGGTCACCCGCACGCTGCCTGGCACGCAGACCGCCACCCTCCCTAATCCTCACCCGATGACACAGCTGTCAGTGTCACTAGACAGCTGTCACATTCCTTCTTGTTTGCAAATGTTCTTCAGGGCTGGCACTGTTACAGAAATGCCTGCAGAGCAAGTATTAGTGCTTAATTTCTCTAATCATAGTTGCTTAACGTGGAAGATGAGGGTAATTACAAACACCCATTCCCAGCTACAAACGCACATACATGGTGTGATGCTGTACAAGCAAAGGACTATTATCCAGTAGTGTATTTTGCTGTTATTACTGTGTTTATATGGATTGGTTTAGCAGTTGTACCCGAGTGTCAGTAAAAAGATACCCTGTCCAGATATTCATACCAATAATATAGTGCTATGGTATGGTTGGTAACCTTAATTTTGCAGGCAAGTTCGGTTCCCCGATAGGCCACCACCATTATGATATTGAGCAAAGTAACTTGCTTCAGTCAATATCCAGAAAGATAGTATATGAAATATCCCTGAATATATTTAATGATAAAAACGGTTTCCCTAGAGGGCACCTGCTACACAAATAAATGAGTTATTAGAAAACCTGCTTCCAGATCTACCACTTAAAAGGGGAAAAATGCATTCTCCATATGCAAATACATTTTTATTTTGGGTCTTGTTTGGATATAAATTCCCAAGGTTGTTTTAATGACAAAAATATTCACTAGTTCATTTTAATCATTTTTTCACTTTCATGAAATCTGTTTATTAAGTACTCGTACTCCTGGTGAGTGGGATGGCGTTTTTTGTGAACTTGAGGGAGTGTCCACAGAATACATTTTTCTAGCCTAGTATGATATATTGGCTGAACACAGTGAAGAAACACATTAAATCAAGATGACTACTGAGGTTTTGGAGATGAATATTTATTTACAGTGTCAAAGATATTCATGTTCAACTTTGTTTCCATAGAAAAGACCTATAATCTGGAGACAAACTTGGATAAACACACATTGATGAGCCTAGGGGTGAGTTAAAAAAAAGCTTACTCAGCATATACATTAAAAGTGTACAATGCAAATGTAATTATTGCTTTAGAGATTCAAACCCAAGGACTGACCGTAAACACGGTTCGGGGTCAAATATGTGCAATGGCTTTTTTAAAAACCTTATTTAAAAATACTCTTAAAACAATATTAGCTTTTGTTTTATATACATATATTTACCTCCTCTCCCCAACCAAATCTATACTCTTAGACATAAACAATATACACTTTTAGAAATAAGATGGCAAACAGAGAACATAACATTACAAAGCGAAACAAAACAAAACAAAACAAAACCAACCACAGCGGTTCCATTCACGGCCCACTTAATTTTGTCTCAAATTTCAAGCATGGCACCAGATAGAAAAAAAAGAGAAAAACACGGCAAGGCTCAGTCTGTTGTAACTTACCCATGAAAGTAAAGCAGCACATTAAAAAAAAAAAAAACATAATGACATGGTTTGGCTTACAAGTTCAAATCATGAGGTGGGTTACAGAGAGAGAGAGAGAGAGACGTCTGTAGTGTGACTTCCCGGGCTTCAGTAGATGAACTCTCCAGGCACCTCCTGCAGGGCGCTGAAGGGCTCCTCGAATTTGAAGCGCTTGGAGATGGCCTTCTGGTCAGGTGTCATGCCCTCCTTCTCTGACTGCCGGCACTGTCCCAGGGTGTAGGCCGCCACCACGATGAGCTCCTCCGTCACCTGGCCCTCCTCCTCTTCTTTCTCCTCCTTGCCGGTGGGGGACACGGGGCTGTTCGGCTCTGTGGAGCTCTCGGCGGCGCTCTGCTCCCCTTCCTTCTCCTCCTCTTTCCCCTCAACCTCCTGCTGGAGCCATGGGTGCTGCAGACATGCCTCTGCCGTGGCCCTTTCGCTGTGAACAGAAACAAAGCCAGTCATAAAGCGTCCTATCACTGCAGTGGTCTGGTCTCTGTGAGCACAGACACAGCCAGTCATAAAGTGTCCCATAACTACAGTGGCCCTTTCACTGTGAACAGAAACGTGGTCAGTCATAAAGTGTCCTACAACTGCAGTGGTCCGGTCTCTGAACATGAACACAGCCACTCACACCAGGGTCCAAGGACTGAGTTTCTTTTTAACTGGAATGGGATTCGAGGCCTTATCTGTATGTGCCCAGTATTGGCTACGCAGTCTCAGTGCTGGAGGGGTGCATTCCACTGACAGTGAAATATGGTGAAATATGAGCGTGGCTCTGTGCTTACTGTGGTTCTTTAATGAGCAGTGACTTCATGAAGTCGATGGCAGGCTGCCCCAGCCCCTCCAGCTCCTCCTCAGTGTAGCTGATGTTGAGCTGGGAGATGTTGAGGAAGGTCTCCTGCTTGTCATCTCCCAGAAAAGGAGAGGTTCCCGTCAGCATCACGTAGGCCAGCACTCCGATACTCCTGTCAGAGAAACAAACTGCTGTCAGAGAAAGAAAACAAAACAGAGCTTCACTACTTGTAGTTATTATACTGTTATTATTATGTAGCATTATACACAAGATTATACACATGGGTAACAGTGTGGAGTAGGGGCTGGGCCACTGAAGAACTGTGGATCTGCAATAGAGGGAGATGAGTATCTGTAAGAGAGTGTGTGTGTAGCAGAGTATCATCCACTTAAAGACCATCTATGTAAGTAGCTGAGAGTAGCAGAGGTTGGGCTATTTTATGAGTATCCTCCAGAGAAGTAATGTGGAGCAGTATTTGGGCCATTAAAAGACTATCTATAAAAGTGGCAGCTGTCCACTCCACAACTATTAGAAGGAGCAGTGATGTAGACAAGTGGTTAGTGCTTCGGAGGCATGGAGATTGTAGGTTCAGATCACAGGTTCATATTCTCAGAATTCCCCCTCTATCAGCTGAATAAAAGGATGCTAAGGCTAATGATACCCAGGAAACAATAACAAAACAAATCTGGGCTAACAATTTTACAGAGTGGGTTCTTCTCACATTTCTACACCATGTGTGTTTGTCACGGTATTAAATCATTGTTATTTTGCATCTGCTTTACTCTTATAGGTGCTGGACTCCAGTTACTGTGGCTGACCCCGAAAGCTACGTGGATTTCATCACCCTATTCCCTTCTTTAAAATGATTGATTTAAGAAATATCCACATATTGCCTGCAGATTTTACTTTGATCAAACTCCCACTGGATGTAGCTAACGCAGACCATATGATTGGCTGCAAGTCCAGTGCTAGCCAATAGGGAACTGCTTTGGTAAAAGTGTGTACCAAAGGGATTGATGTGGGTGGGACAATGCCGGAGGAGGAAGAGCGTTGGCTGGATTCACACTTGGGCAGGATGTGGACTATGTGGCAGGCAGGATGGCTCTAATAAAAATATTTCAGAGCTTCGAGGATTTATTTTTGAAATGACCATTGGAAAAGCAATGATCTGATTCTAATTACTAGGTCTATTTCAGTATTCACTGGGTTTTAATTACAGTGAAACACAGAAATAAAAAAAGTTTACGAAATATTTGTCTTACCACATGTCTGTTGCTGTACTTATTGGTTCGTAATTCAAAATTTCTGGAGCTGCAAACAAGAACACAATTTAAAACTCAAAATTCAATACAAGGAAATCCTCACAGACAATATGTTCTGAAACTTAATGCATTGAGCTTTTATGTGCCTATTTTAAGCTGTATGCAGGTCGATAATTAATGGGATATTTATATAGCAGCACAATGAATGGAGTCTTTTGATATTGCACTCACCCACGTACTCTGGAGTGCCCATGATTTCCCTCAGCTCCTGGTTGCTGCTCACCATTCGGGACAGCCCAAAGTCTACGATTTTAATATCGCCCAGAGGGGACTCGCTGGTCAGGAGGATATTCTGGGGCTGCGGAGTCATGAAAAACACATGTCGATCAGCTAGTAGCCCTCGCTGAAAACGGATCTGCAGCTGTGAGCTCTGTTTGGTTTGGCATGGCGCACATTTGACGGCTCTGCTAAAACCATTCTAATTCTGTATCACACAGGCAATTGTGTCTTATATCTGGTTTGGTCCGGTTCAAATTATGATTTATCTAGAACCCAGTGGTAATTATGTGTTTGCATGGCAAGTGGAAGCCTTCTATGTGGAAGACACAAAGGCAGTAATTCCGCATTTCATTTACCAAAACAAAAACAATAAAAAAAAAACATGAAACAACTAGCTGACTGAATCACGGCAGTCTGGTTTGCTGATTTTAAAAACTGGAAACGGAGATAAAAAATCTCTGGGCCTCTCCAGCCTATGGAACAGATGGCATTAGAATCCAGCTGCACTGTAAAACATTAGGATGAACGGGTCATTTGCTGTGCTGCCTGCTCTTGACTGATCCTCGCGCATCCAGTCTCTCCTAGCATTTACTCATCCCTCAGTATACATGTCAGTGGCACGTGCAGCACAATGAACCAGCTCTGACCCGACGGCGTATGCGTCCAGCAAGCTGCGTGCGCGTCTCGGTGCGTGGAGTAGGTGTCTCCGTGCGCTCCGGCTCACCTTGAGGTCCAGGTGCACCACGCTGTTCTTGTGCAGGAAGGCCACGCCCTCTAGGATCTGCCTCATCAGCCTCTTCACGTCGTCCTCCTTGAAGGCCTCGTCCCGCTCCGCTACGCACTGGTTAAATATTTCCCCGCCCGCTGCGCTGCGGACGCACGAACACAAACACACGGCCGTGTCAGTATGCACTGCAGAGCGAAGCGGGCGGGATGAAAGCAGCCTGAAACCGCTTCAAAAACCTTTACGCATGACAGCGTCTCATAGCATTTTCCTCTGTGTACCACAAGCAGAATCTGCAATGAGGTCTGATCACAGAAAAAGAAATGCATTTCCCTGCTGTATTTTGTACACAGCTCCAGGGGGAACAAAAAAGCCATGGTGCGTGATAAGGAGTGAACACATTACCACAATGGCATCTTGGGGGTGTGAGAGATCGCACATTTCAGGCCATTGTCTGGGCTTCTCTCCAAGGTATGCTACCCGTTTAGTGAAACACCCTCAGCACTGACACTTACATTTTTTATTTGTATTACAATTACAATAAGTGAAAAACTGCCTTTAAAAGCCTGTTTGCCTTCTTGTGCGGCTTTCCATTGATTTTTTTGCGTCCGGGGAAAGCAGCAGAGTGACATTTCGCTTTAAAGGCCATCCTCCGTCTTTAAAAGCTTCTTATACTGTGAAAGTGATATATTTGGAAAATACATGACTGATATTTTCATCACCATTGTCCATGAACCTCCTGGAATGCCAAGCATGCTTTTAAGTTGTGTATGTTATTATCCAGGGAGAAAGCTGACTTTTAAAAAAACATTTTGTTTCAATGTCTGACCCTGTTGTAAAGCACGCCGAAGCTCCCAGGACCCACTTGGGGCAACAGCTATGGCTAAAAGCTCCCCGGTTACTGGTGTCATGAAATCATGGCCTAAATTTGACTTTTTACAAGCTACCATGGAACAGTGAAGAATGCTTGACCTACATTCTTATGTTATGGTTTGCAAAAAAAATCAAAGATTATACATGATTTGGAGTTTTAAAAAAGGAAAAAAGGCACTGTACAATAGCTGCAACTAATTTGCTGGCCTTCCTGCCCTGTAGTGATGGAGGGAGTGAGTGAGTCACTTGAGTGAGTCAGTTGGTGAGTGAGAGTGACACACCTATTTTTAATGCTTTCCCCCCTCTTCACCCTGGCCTTGGAAACGCCAGTTGGACACACTACACTCGTCTCTCTGCAGCACGCTTTACACTAACACAGCAGCTCAGAAGCAATCCTTTGATACACTCACTTGCAGGCAACAGTTGTTTTTCACACTACAAATCCCAGACTGCCAGACCCCCACCCAATGTCATCTGATCAACTCATAGGCACCCCATGATTGGCTAGAGGGTGCTACTGAGTGGTGCAAAAAGGGGACCCTGACTGAAATAACCCATCCGCACCGCACTGCTGCAGGTTTCTGGTCACTGTTGGCTAATGATGAAACCCAGATTTGAACTCACAGTCTCTTAGGCAGTCAAGCTCAGTATGCTCTAACAACCTTAACTGACCATCTGAAACCATTTGAAACCACACCTCTAGAGTCACGGTAGATTACAGAAAAGCGTCTGACTGAATAGAAATGGTCTTCCTCAGGTCTGCCTGTCTACACTGAAAGAGTCCACAGAATGGGTCCTGGAGAAGACACTACTCAGGCACCAGCGTTGCTGTGCACCATGGGTAGGGCTGCGCTTGGTGTGGGGATTATGCTCTGGGTAAGCCAGGGTCACCGCTCCCTCTGTAGGCCGGCCGTAATCCAATTTCACAACCTTCACAAAGGCAAATCCCCAGCCAGCCCTTCAATGAGAGTCACATTTGTGGCTGCGGTTACTACACTGGCATGTGAGGCAGGGAGAAAACAACTTGCCTTATACTGCATAATGCCTGCCTTTCATGCACCCCTTCAGCACATGCATGAATGCGACCTGGCACAGCAAGCACACGCTTGTTATGACTTCTCCAGCTTGCGCTACAGCAAACAGATGATTTTTGGTTAAGGCAAGGATGTGACTATGAAGTATGAGGAAGGCAGACCTGTGGCCCACCAGCTGTCTCTTGGGAACATAAATCTGAGCTCATTTTGGCACTGACTGGGGAGAGTTAACATGCAGAGCTCTCTGAAGACTCTTAGCACCAGAGCACTTGGGCTTCTGCATTTTCCATCCGGAACAGGACGGGAAATGACTGGCGTGGGGCTTGAGGAAGTTTATGTTTACTGCCCGCTGGCTCCACGATATGGGGATGTAGGAAATCCCTGCAGTGTCATCACATCACCTGAGGGTGTCAGTGGCGGGCAGAGATGCGCTGCTGGAAAGTGACTGTATGGGATTACCCTGAAGGAGCTTCCTCGTTCTGACTCTGACTGTTAGATTGCTCCCGTCTGTGGGGCCATTCAGTAGCGCTACGTTCAGGATAAACAGACTGAGGGGACGAGGGAGTATCCTCCAAAGCACGTGTAAGAGCAGCGTTTGTGTTTACCCCACATTACTCATTTTCCCGCCTGGCAAGTTTATTTTTCAAGATCATTTTTTTGTCTTGATTTGAAGGTGGTCTTTAGCTCTGACACGTGTTCAATTAGCGTGCCAGTTTATGTCTAACGCTACTCCAGCAACTGCGGCTCTGGGTTTACAAAATGCTACAGCCGAAGATTAAAGCCTGACATTTGCATTTGATCACTTTGCCAAATCCCAAACACGGTGCTTGTCTGGACTGGAATAAGGCAGTAATTTGTGCAAAGATACTGAAAGCCTACAGGCACTGAAATATTAAACTGCCGTGAAGCAGTGGGCGCAGCATGTGGAACGCTTCCTGATGGTTTTTTGACAGTTTACTGAACGGCTTTGTCCTTCCCTGCTCTCCCAAGACGCTGAAAACGCAAACGTTTCTCTTTGTTTTGGCAGGCTGTAATTACGCATGAGAGCTGCCAGCCTGTAACAGTCTAAACACAAAGTGTAGAGGAGGAAAGAAGAAATCTGGCAGATTCATAACTAGGTCACCGTTTTTTGGATACAAGTTCGTCTCAGCGGCAACTGCGCAAATTCATTTTGGGGGCGACCCTTTCATAATCCCAGAAATGCATGAGGTCCACGTGAGAGACAGCTCTGCTCTCTCTCAATGTGGAACTCATGGCACTGCAATTTTTCCCCTGGGAATAAGTTTTTAGGTCAAGTGTTAGGGGCGGACATTTTGCAGCCATCTATTTTTAAGATGTATGAACTGAAGTTAATAGAGCAAAGGGTTCTGTTTCAGTTGAATTGCTTCTGTGATTACAGAATTACTCTAAGAGCTGTTCCACTTCCTCTACAAGAACAAGATTCACAATACAAAATACAAGAGATCCTGTCTGGACTAAATGTCTACCCTCAGTTACAAAGAGAACAGTTTGCAACACAACAATGTTTTCTGAGTGTGCTTGGCCTTTTCTGTCAGCAGTGGACATTTGAGACAATTAATGTCTCTGAACTACCTCCCTCGTCCTGCATTAAAATGGTTTGCATTTCATTGAACACAAGAGAGGCACATTTCCACCAGTGTCTACCTCATAAGCTTATTAAAAAAAAAGCATCACAACTGTCTGCTTTGAAGTATGTTGGAAAACAGAGGTGTGGTGAGATAATCACACGACGGGGACCGCTGAATCTGAGAGGGTTCTCTGAAACGAGTTCTCGCGCATCAAATTAACTTTGCAGCTCACCCTCCAGGTTTCCGTGGTCCAGGGGGATATTTAATGTGCAACGGCTGGTTGATTTCAGCACTCTCTGCGAGAAGCGGGGCGAAAACAACACAAAGAGTACCAATCTTTTTGAAGGTGGCCTTCTCCTGCGAAAAACGCATGCCACTGACTTTGCATTTGTGTGTCCATCTCTACTCTTACTACACTCCAGTGAGCGGGGGCTTCTGCTGGGGACGCCGCTCGCTGTTCGGTTGTGGTTTCCCCGTTGCTTGAGAGCTGCGGTTGTTTCCTGCAACCCCTCCTCCAGTGTTGTGGCTCACGTTAGACTCCGGCTGCCAGAAGTGTCCGCATTCTTGCCAGGCGGCATGCTGAAAACGGTGACTCTGGCTCGTAAAGCTCACAGCGGGGCGCGTGTTATGGGTCTAAAGCACATTACAACCTGTGCTCACCAGATTGGATTTTAATCGGGCGGGAAACAATAAAAGTGCAAAAGGGCCATTTTTAGGACTGGATTTTAATGGCCGTGAATACATCAGTGTCTAAAACGCAGCCGGACTGGAATGGGTTCTTTTTAATACGAACATCGCGTTCACTTGAACGCTGGACATGAAGTGGAATAAAAGGAGACGTTGTAGCTGAATCATCTTGTTCCCTTTTTATATCAATCATATTAAAACTTTATTAACTTGGCCTGCAGTGCTTTGAGCTGGGACGTTGTGATTACTAGGCGTGTTAATCGCTTACTGTTAAAAGCTGAAACGAAAAGAACTTTCCTTAAAATAAACTAAAAATAAAATAAAGATTTTCAGTGTACAATGTTCAATGAACATTTAGCCTAAATGAACCCCAAATTTAACTGGAAACTACTTTTTTTACAGCTATCTATTTTTTAACATACTGTCGAACCTTTCTATCATCTTTTAGTTTTAAAGAGCACCATGTATAGTGTTACTACATATTGTCTAGGTACTGTACCTTGGACTTTTGCTGTATGGTGAAAATTCCCTTTAATCAACCACTAGGATATGCTGATCAGTTAATTTTGCAATTCACACTATGGCATCCTGAGTTTTAGATTTTCTTCCATAATTTCATGTACCACTGAAATCTTGAGTTTTTAGCATGTTTGTCCTGCAGAGTGGTAGGCTGTATTAAAAAAACAAAATCTGAAATTTTAGCCTGACATTTGTGTTTGTTTTTTAAAAGCAAAAGTTTCCTGAGCAACAATACATGTGCCAGAATTTCAAATATAACCCATTATTCTTAAAATCACCATTTTGCACATTTATTAATTTCCATGCATTTTCACACAGCCAATGGCATTGGTCTCAAAGCCTCAGCTGGTTTTCAGTCTTCATACAAAAAAAAAGACTGTGAATGTGCCACAAACCCATTAAATCAATCCCACACTGTGGCAGGGCATCGATCTCTCTTTGATCTCCGATCCCACTGCATCCAGCGGAATCCAGGGTTCATCCAAGCCCGTCGTGGTGACCTGATTTCATTCCCAGTCTCTGGGACCTCCAGCATTGTAATGCTCGGCTTCTTTTGCTGGCAAAAGATTGAGGCCATAAAAACACAAGCCCTCAATAAATGAGGGAGGCGAAGTGCATGGTGTGCACGTGTGTGTGTGTGTGTGTGTGTGTGTGTGTGCGTGGAGCTGCAGTGTGTCTCTGGACAGGGCCATCCCTCTGGCCCGGGGATTAATGCGATGGAGCGGCAGCCCCCCCTCCCTCCCTCTCCTTTCCCCTTCCTCCCCCCCTTCCCCCGCCCCCCCGGCCCGTTCGGCCGGCAGCCACGGTCCTGGGCCTCACGTGCCAGAGCAGAGCACACTGACATAATGAACTCCCAGCTGGAGCCCACCGCCCAATGAGGCCGCGTTACTGCGCCTCCTGGAAAAAGGGGGCTTCGGATCTGTCGGCTGCCAGTTAATTGCTCCAGTGGTGCTTTGCAATTTCCGACCGGCTCTATCCAAGCTGCAGCCTGCAGCACCTCCACCACCCGATACCCCCTCCCCAAAAAAAAAAAAAAAAAAAAAATCCATCAGGCATCCGCAACCGACTGGGAGCTTATTACAACCAGCTTTCTTCCCCTGATTTCACGTGCTAGATCATCATAAAAGCAAAACGCATTCCGCTCTACTTCCCTCAGTAAAAGAAATGCTCCATTAGGCCCTTTGAATACTACTGACAGAGCCAATTGCTGGTGATCATTTCAATCTTCTGATGAGTCCTACTTTTTCAATGAATTTCATTTTTTCCCCCCCTCTCTTCAGTTTACAGACAGTGAGGCAGAATAGCCTCCTCCTCAGTGCAGAATCCAGTTCATTTGGATTAGACGGCAGATTAGATGGTGGGCTGTGGGAATTAAGACTGGTAGTGCTCAAGCAATTACTGATTTAAAACAGATTAAATATTAATACATGGCAACGTGCAAAATCGCAGCCACAGGAACACATAAATCCTTTCAAAGACCCGCTCGTTTGACAAGCACGGCAGAAAAAAAGGGTGATCAAACTAACGTCTTCCTACTTCTCGGGATTTGAGATATTAGGAGCAGTACAGAAAGCCCTGGCAGTGAAGTTCCACACTGAATGTCTCCCTTTGCTGCTATGCCAATATCACTGTCTCTGCTGGGATAGGTTTCTTCTTTTCATTCATTTTGCCCAGGGTAGCATGTAAAATGGCTGTGCTATGACCAGCATGATGACCAATTCAAAGCCTATTCGGAGGACATAAGACACACTTCTGATCATGTGAATGAACCATGATGCCGCGCTGCCCGACACAAAAGGCCCGCAGTAATGCCCTTGCACTTGGTTTACGATACTAATCTGTCAGAGCAATCAGTGATCTCCCTAATGCTCTCTTGCCCCGGGCCTTGTTACGGTTTAATTAAAAGCAGATTTGCTGTAGCATTAATAGGTGGACAGAAGAGTGGCCATGCATGCGAAAACAATAGCACTGTGCACGCTCACTTCAAAGTGCTAGCTTCAGGGACACTGTGCACACACAGCTCATAGCCTGTAGCTTCAGGGACACCGTGCACACACAGCTCATAGCCTGTAGCTTCAGGGACACCGTGCACACACAGCTCATAGCCCGTAGCTTCAGAGACACCGTGCACACACAGCTCATAGCCCATAGCTTAAGAACACTGCACACACAGCTCATAGCCCGTAGCTTCAGTAACACTGCACGCATGACACACAGCACTTGGCTTCAGTAACACTGTGAATGGCTGTGGTCACTGGGGGAGAACTAGTAGACCTTATTAGCTGTATATGCACAAAGTCTCACCAGCCTGGAACATCGCTCACGTGCTTGGAAGTCCTGGCCACTTAAAATAGACTCCTTTAACAAATACACAGGAATGTTTCCTTGTACATTCATACATGCACCTCGAATTGAAGTTTTTAGCAAACTCTCCTTTTACATCCGTCTTGAGAGAAACCCAACACTGTTAATGGACTCAAAACTCAATGGCTTGAAAGAAACTGAATGACTCAATGGACTTAATGGTGAATTATTTGGTTTGTCTTCCCCATACATATGATTCATTGATTGTCTGTTTGCTTATTGGCTCACTTGTCCATTATTTAGCGCATGTTGTGTTTTAACAGTGGGAATGAGAGCGTGGAGCAGGCCGACATGTGACAGCTGTGAGCAGTACCTGCCGTAAACACGTGACACACGGCAGCAGAACCCATTTCTAGGTCAGATATAGCACTGAGCAATTAAACATTAAAGTGCTGGGTTAAAAAAAAAAAAAAACATGTCACACAGCCTAGATTGTTTATTCTGCTCTCTTTCCCTTCCAAGCTGTGCGCGGAGAAACACTCATCGTTATATTCTAAATCCCCCTGTTACAATTCCCTGAGTGAAAAACATCTGGTGCGCAAATACACACCAAATCTGAGCTAGGTGGACCGAAGGCTGTTTCCGCTCTCCCACAATGTAGCCGTTTCTTTTGTAGCCTCAGATCTTGTTTGTTTAGTGTTTTGCTGTAAACTTGGCCTCGGTCAGTTTCTGCAGGGGGGTCCAGGGCTGGGCTTCCCCTACGGGGCCAGCTCAACGCATTGATGATGGATTTGAATCGGGTCCCACAGCGCATGCCATTCACTCCTGGGTAAATAGAAAATTACAGAGACCCGTCCAGCGTGAAGTGCGCTCTACCGAATCAGCCTCGCTGAGACTGTCTGGAAATGGGAGCTCAGGGGAGGGAGGCCTGACAAGGGATTCTAAGCACATAGACATACACACAGCCATACACAGTCACACACACACACACACAGACAGACACACAGGCATACATAGTCACACACACACAGGCATAGACACTGTCATACATACATACACACACACACACACACACACACACACACACACATACACACGCACGCAGACACACACACGCACACATACGCACACATACGCACACAGGCATACATACACACAGGCATACATACACACACAGGCATACATGCAGTCATATACACATACACACACAGGCATAGACACTGTCATACACACACACACACACACACACAGGCATACATGCAGTCATATGCACATACACACACAGGCATAGACACTGCCATACACACACAAATACACAGACACACAGACACACACACACACACACACACACACACACACACACACACACACACACACACACACACAGAGTGTGACTGGGGTCACGAATGGGATCCCCTCTTTTCCATGTCCCTGGACAGGCGGTCTTCTCAGCACAGGGGTTTTCCAAACAAAAGAACTTCATCAGTTTCCATGGCCTGGCTGGCTCTATGCATTGTGGGGGCAGATGAAAATACCTCCTCTGACCTTTCCCCACTCTGCTGAGCAGTCATTTCACACCGGACAGTGCTCTCGGGACAGTGAAGTCCCGGGTCACTCACAGGCCATCCAGAGGTGACCACAGATACAAAAAGATGAAAGGGAACATGCTGGCCTTGCTCTGCCATTTAAAAATATGTTTGTATTAAAAAAATCATGTATATTACCGATGTAGCTTCCATTAAATAAATAACACAGCATCACTTCTTGAATCTTGAATCACTTCCTACAGGTGATATACAATATAAAATAACCCTATGTTAACATGCCAGTTCAAGGTTCATATGGGGTCCAAATGAGAAATCAGGGAGAAAGAGAAATGAGACTAATGTTAACCATATATTAATAAATCATTTATGCCTGTAAGTACAGGATGAGGGGCACAGAGTTCTAAGTAGAATCCAGCAAAGCCCTGAATGGAGGCCGTAGTAATCCTTAAAAGCTGATATTAAAGGCCTCTGAACAACAGCGGGACACAGCATCCACACTGTGTGCATGGCCGCCACACCGCAGTGCTCCGAGAGCTATAACAATGCCCACCGCTGCAGCTCAAAGTTCCCTGTCAGCACGTGACTCGCGGGAGCGCAATGTGCTCGCCCCGGCGTGGAGCGGCGTGGCTCTGCATCCCGCTCGTCATCTGGCACGTTTCTGAAATATCCCCTGCTCAGCGAGGCGAGGCATGTGGGATGTCGCGCTGGGCTTTTGAGCTGGATTACTGGCTCCATCTGCCTAAAGGAGTGGCTGAGAATAGGCAGGGCCCCACCTCTTCCCCCTGTTTAATGGTGAAGAGGGTCACTACGGCTGTTTTCCCTCAGCGATCGATCTAGGTCAGCGCCTGGTATTTTCGTCTAAACCGGGGAGACAAGCAATGTGCTCAGACATGTGTGACTTCTGAAAGGGAGCTGCTGAATAGCTGCCTCTGTTGGGTGAAACTGAAGACCACATTCAAACGAAATTGAAATGACAGAGGGACCTATTTCTGGCCGTGCCCTGCATCCTCCGGGCCCTAGCAACGCCTGTTCGCAAAAAAGGCATGCACCGCGCAGCTGAACTTGTTTAATAAAGCGCTGTTTAAGCTGGAGTTCAGAGCGACTCTCGCTAAGCGTCCTCGCTAGGTTTGCGGTGTCCGGTGAGCTGTGCTTGAGCTGGCTGTGGCTCCCAGGCGCCCCTGCGGATACTTACTATTCCAGCACCAGGATCATCTCGCTGGCCGTCTCGTACACCTCGTGCAGGTTGATGACCCAGGGGCTGGCGGTGGCCAGCTCCAACACGGCGATCTCGTGGACGATCTCCATGCGGCAGTCCTGGCCTTTCCTCCTCTTCCTCATGAGCTTGGCGGCGTACTCCTTCCCCGTGCGTTTCTCCACGTACTTCTTCACCACAGCGAACTTCCCCCTGTAGGATCACGAGAGACGGAGTGCAGATGGTCAACGAGTTCGAAATGCAAAGCAGACACGGTTTAGAGGCCGCTACTTTCGCAAAACCAGATGGTGTGGAGAAGCGCTGAGCATTTACTGTAGAAGTGGTGGCGATCCAAAACACAGCTGAGACTTCATGTCAACAGATCAGTAACAGGGAAATAAAACAGACAGGTTTAATACTTAAGTCAAATATAACACGCCCATAAAGTTGTAACGCATTTTATTTGACATGACTGAATACAGCAGGTTATCAGACAATCTGCTTCTCAAAGCCCAATGAGGGCCCTCATTCTCGCATTGTTTTCAGTCGACTCAATAGGAGACACACACACATACGCACAAACGAAGGCGGTTCAGAGGGGTTCTTTCATCACATAGAGTGAGGAGACTTGATCTGGGGGCTGGGGGTGAAGGGGGGGACAGGAAGGGGGAGACGGGCACACTTGTTATCATTGGAGCTGAACATCCCTTTGTCTCCCCGCATTTCTGCCAGATGAAGTCATCTCCAAACCAAGTCGGCCTTTCTGCCCATACAACCGTCCGCTTTGTACGGTGACCCACTTCTGGGGCTGGAAGGTGCGCGGCCCAGACTGGTGTAGAAAACACGCTGCCAGCGCAGTGCCCAGGGCCTCTCGGAAAAGAAGCGCAGCATTAAGATTTGGCTTTACTCCTGCTTCCAGCCGTTGTACTAAGCCCCACACATGAGGCATTGACGAGCAACGTGTGAGGCTAACATCCGCGACGGGTTGGCGTCAAAAACCGGCTCCTTTGAGAGCCAGGACGCCGCCATAGATATTGATGCTGTCATACAACAGCTGCTACATTAGAAGCACTAACATTTGAATTATTCATTTAACTGTATGGAAAACCATTTAATAGAGTATACGCTGAGGGACATTTTTCTCTGAGATCCAGGGGAAAAAACATTCACCCACTCTCTTCTCTCCTTTTAATATTTTGTTACATTTTTCAACATGATTTAAATTCCTGGAAAATAACATCGACTGCACCCACAAAAAGTTATGAGAAATACGAGACCACCGTTGAAAAGTTCATGACTGGACAAATCCCTGGTTAATCGCTAGACATGTGCTATGTATGATTTACCAGTACTGGAGTGCAGAGAGGACTCTTGTGGACAATAAACACAGTGCTGACCACTGCACTTTGAGGAAGTAGCGTATACATAGCAGATTTATTACTGGGTCTGGACAAAGCGCTACCAAAGAAGAGGGGCCATTTACTTTCCTTTTAACGTTTGCCAAGCTGCTGAGAGAGTTACTGTAAACATCCATGTGGGGTTCCCCCCAGAGAGAAGACCTGAACTTCCCTCCTCGGCACAGGAGCTCTGAGCAACCATCCTGGGCCCAGCCTTCATGTTCCCACCCGTCTCCCAAAACAATGGACCTTGGTAGCACTGCATCATAAAATGCTCCTCCCTCAATCTGTTCGGGGAACTCGGGTACCCCAACCACACACCGAACAATGAGACACACCATGGCCACAGCGCTGGGAGTGTCTGGTGTGAGAAGAAAAAGACAAATCGGTGGCTCCCCAGCTTTACTGTTGACTTACATTTGAGTATGGCTATGCTTGTCTGGATAAGCAAGCTGAACTGGCACTGCAGTTTGAAAGGAGAGAACTGCCAGCTAGTTTCCTGTGCACTGTCCTGTGATGGTGTGATGCTGACCCTGTAACTGTGATGCACTGAGGATGAGTCGACAGTCCCGACCCTACAGCAAAGAGAAAAGGAGCGAGTCCTAAGTGGTGACTCTGAGGGCTCTGTGCAGTCTACTGTAGCCATTTTGCTCAGGGATAAGACAGCAATCACCACTAAGTTTTAGAGGCAGGAGTGGTACCAGACTGGAATAAATTGCTTTTACAGTACCCATGTCCTTAAATGACTACTGCTATGGGCAGCCTTCCCAAGAGTGGGAGTGTAAAACAGCACCTCATTATTGAAAAAAAGAAATAAAACAAACAACAGTGCATTAAAAAAAATCAATATTATGAAGGAAAAATTGTCATTTGGAGGCTTTAAGCCACGTTGAATCGGTGGGATTAGGTGTCACAGGGTGACAAGACCTCGATGAATATGTGCTGGCCATGAGCCGAGAGGGCAAACACAAACAGATCATGTGAGAGGGCGGTCACATCTGAGCACAATTACCGCGTCCCGGGCCACTGCACTCAAAACAGTCCTCCCTTTTTTCAAACCCAACCGCTCTGATCCCAACGGAAATTTTACTGCGGCGAAAATGACAGGGGCGTACAAAAAAAAAAAAAATCACCCCGCTGGAGTTACGGATTTCCCCTTTGTAAACAAACTCTGCCGGTGAAACGTACCGTAAACATCGCTCCTATGATTACATCGGTTGACATTTCCCACATTCCGACAGTAACGGACTGATTCATCGCCTCTGCGCCAGCACCAATGCTTTCATAGACAGAGCGGACACAGACAGCACACGCCGCTTTGTTGAAGCTCTTCAGTATCACCAGTCAGGTGACTCGGTAATCCAACAGTTCCCAACCAGAGTGCAGGAGCAGCTTCTGGAAGGAGGTGAGGGTGGGCTAAAAAACTACAGATGTTCCTCTTAGATTATAAAAACCTGTACCATCTGTTGGCAATCGTCATTGTTACAGTGCATATTACATTAGCTATTTCATCAATTAAGGTCAAGGAAAAGGAAACAACAGCAGCTTGCTATATGACCTTCATGGCAATTTTTGGCCTGCAGAACCTTTCCAAATTTTACTATACACAATGCAGTAATACGTATATTTACCTTAGTAAAATTTTATAGAATTAATTACATCCTTGATTTTTTTTTTTTTTTTGCTATCAGTAGACTGCAATGTTATCCATGTTAGCTAAATTATGTAAATTGCCAAACTAATCTTTCTGTACTGTTCAGAAACCAATGTTATGAAATTAAATGGAAGTCTTAGGTAATTCACTAACCATTTGTTGGAATGACTGCTACTGCAGAACACTAAAACGATTATAGAATGAGCATTTTAATTCCTGCTCTGCTGTGTCAGTACCTGGAGGTAACTCTAACATCCCTGTAAGGGTCGTAAATTTGTTACATTGATGAATTAAAATGAGTTTTTATTTATTTTTTGTGTGCCATGTGGCCTGGGTGTTATTCTAAAAAAAAAAAAACAATCAATCAAGGGGAATTGCATTTCCTTAAATCATCTAATTAGACACACAAACAATGCAATCAAAATGTGCTTCCTTTATTTATTGAATGCAACCAAAAGGAAGCCACTAGGGAGGAAAAAAATCTTTTTCATCATTGTTAGCCACTTCCTGGGAATCTGAACTGCATTCATCACAACAAAATTCAATGCTCACTGTGGTGATTTTGAATAAAGTAGTTCAGTGTTAGAGTTACTATACACTGTACATACTGACACTTATTTTAATGACTGAACATCTTTAAGACACTCATACTGTGGAGTGCCTGTATTAGCAAGAAATTATGTAATTTCTTTCCACATCTTTCTTTCTATATTTTCCCACATTCAATACACATCAAGACAAAAACAAAAATAATAAAACATCATTGTTTGGAAGCCACCAGTGGACCCATTGAAGTACGGTGGTCATGCAGTTGCTAAGGAAGCGACAAGGTCACTTTATTAACGTAAGCACACAACCAGGCTGGCACCACTCCTTCCCATAATGCCGTTCTGTTCTCTTTACACATGGAAGTATGCATTTGGGTTCAGTTTCAGGGTGAATGGAGAGCCCTTCCGTTCCAAACTCATTCCATCCAGATCTGCGCAGATTTACAGCCCGCAGCTGGGACCCTCCCACTTCTTTCGCATGAAAACCATTATTCTTCTGTTCATGCTCAAACTTCCTTAAAATCCAGAAGAGGACTGGAAGGGGTCCCAGGCCTGTGCTGCACCCATAAAAACACAAGTGGGCTGATATAGGCTAAATACTTTAAAATGTTTTCTGGGTTGGGCATTCTTGAGCATCCTGAAAGAAGTGTCCACAGGCTCCAATAATCACAGAAGCTGTGCTTCCAAGGGCATGGGAGAACTGAAGCCATCCATTATTATTATTATTAACTCTTCGGCTATCTGAGTGTGGAGATGCTGGACAGATCGCGTGAGAGGAGTGTGACAGCGAGAAGGTAGTCAGTGACCCATCCCATTATCCTATTACCCACACACAGCACTACACCTGCCAGTGGGCCAAGCCTTCCCATCTTGAAGCAAAGCCACTAAGGCCATTACAGCCCTCCCTGAGGTGTACTGGCAAAGGTGAGTGTGAGAAAGTGATAAAGGCACTTCACATTCAGAGGCAGACCCATTGAGCTCAAACAGACTGACTCAAGACACAGGCAGACAGACTTTGGGAGTTTGATGTGGCTATATTCAGTGCTCTCCTGAATATCAGCTGACCCAGTGCCACCACAGCAAACGCCTAGAGGCGAATATTCACTGCCGAGTAGCTACAGCATCCTGGCTGATAAAAAAGGGGGAACAGTCACACATTCCTGCACTTGCTAGATTCAACCTGGTTCCCCGGTAATCAGTCTGATTTATGCTTTTCCATGCAAGGCGGTGGTTTGTGCCTTTTAAACGTGCAAAAAAAAAAAAAAAATTAGCCTAATCTTCTTGCAGAGTATTTGACAACATGACACACAGACCCTTTGCCTTCGAATTATTGTTAATCCAGCCCGTGCTGCCACAAGACTGACTTCTTACAACCTGAAAGGAATGAAGGAATGCAGGAAAAGGCACTAATCTCCTTATGTAAAAAAAAAAAAAAAGCCCAATTCCAGGAGCGAGACGCAGGATATGGGTGTGGAATCAAAGCCCAGCGGCAGTCTCGTCATGTCTGCAGCTCACCAACTGTGAGTAATCGGGCTTTGAAGTAAAATGCTCAGAATGCCTCCGATCTAATTCTGCATGGGGTTCGTCAAGTCATATAAATCGGCTCTGCTACCACATGAATGCCGGCATGGTGCCGGACGGGGCCTGGAACCTACTACTGCCCATTCTGAAAATCAAGAGGTTCAGCTGCTGCACAGACTGCAGGGCCGGACAAATTTCCCTATCTGCAGTGTAACATCAATGGCTGGTACACACTGATTTGTACAGGTCATGAACAGCAAAGGTGTTATTTTACCAGCAGTGGTATATGACGTTATCGTGTTCTTGTCACTCGCCTGTATCAGCAAATTTCCTAAGCCAGGGGCCTCACACACACACACACACACACACACACACACACACGGACGTGACTGGGTGGGTGATCTTCCTGTGAGTGACACCAGTGCTGAATGGAGATCACCGTCGATTTTTATCAACAGTACAGCAGTATGATCTGAGATACCAGATAACAGGATGGCTGTCTGCATAAGGCCATTTAAATGGGAAATAACTAAATTTGCAGACTATCATCAACATCCAGGCACTTAATTCTTCCTGACTGTGAGACACTTGAAAGAACTGCCTTCTATCGGGTGCCTGAGATTTGTTATTAACTATAATGTCCCATTCATAATTGGTCATGCCCCAAGCTTCCTGTCCCTTTCTTATTGAAATTAACGGACAGCTTTATTTCAATACACATTTTTGAGGTGGCAGCCATCCAGGCTGAAAATGTATTTAATATAATAATGGTGCACTGGCCTTGCTCCAGTGTTGTTTGCTTGCCAAAATCTGAGCTCTTCCTCCTCTGTGAAAGGGCTCCATACAGTAGCCTCACTGAAATTCTGAACAGGCAAGGAAAGCCAAATTCCCTTCGACAGCAGTTTATATACTTTACCATGAAAGAGGAATGTCAAGAATGAATGTTTCCTGTCTCTTTTGATTAACTGTGTGGGGTGAGATTTCAGATAGCCTGCTTTTACTGGCCTATTCTATACAGGTCTCAATTTATTACAAACTCAGCATTTTTGAAAGATTACTCAAGCTAGGCAATAGATTCTGTCAGAAATTGCTTTGACTGTTGACCTATAACAGCAAATCTCACTATGTCCAGTACAACAGACCAATTATTAAACATGTAAAGATAGACAGAGTCCAATGGGTCACTCTAAGGCATAAAGCTGTCCTGATAAATGTTGACAAAGGGAATTAGAATGGCTGTCGCAGAGGAACTAGAAATAACGCACAGTGGACTGCACTTCAACAACGGACCATGAACTGAACCATGTAACTCATTAGCATCTCCTGGTAAATGATGAACAGTCATGTCATCACTGATTTACTGCTCAAGCACAGGACTAATTTCCCTAGGACACGCAGGCCTAGATCTTGGAGGCCCCTTGAAACTGCATGATGATGTGAAAGATTATATCTATGAGGCATCCCTATCAGCCCTGACACTAACATGAGAAAAAAACATGGTATGCTAAAGGGCTTATGACACACCCCATTTCCAGTCACTTCAGTAACCCCTGACAAATGCCTTCAGCATCAATACCCATCTCTTAATTTACTGCCAATCAACTAAGACAGCCTCATTCCACCTGCTCCAACAGTGAGATAATCACCATGCTAACGAAACACGTCATCGAACCATCTGGGCCCAAGACATATCACATGTGTGGTAAAGGGCATTACCATCAACCCCTCAATAGCAGCCCCCTCAGTGACACAAAGCCTTGGCTCTTCCTCAAGTATGAGAGTAAACAAGAAAATGGGAAGTGCAGACACTTGGAGGTCATCTCATCTTGCACAAGTGACCAAGAATACTCTTATGAGTAAGACCAGCTGTGGTGTTGCTGAGTTGTAAAGTGCGATCTGTCAGGCCGGTGACAATCTGGAGACTGGGGCAGGGGGATATTAACGGCGGATGAAGCTGCTGTCCTTTCACAGGAGGGGTTTAAGCTCAGGAGCTGCTTTGGCAGCATTCTGCTCTCTCCAGCTGCTGTCCTCAAGGGCACGTGAAAACGTGCTTGCATCCGGCTTTCCTCAGAGAACGCGACCACCCCACCGTCAGAGCTCCGACACCAGCTCATTTGTCAATGAACAACAGCCCTAACACAACTCCAGTGTCCTCAGGCTATGGTTTATGCCTTATTTTAATTGGCTCTCATGAAAAGTGGTCTGTACATTTCTGTTCTGGAAAAGGGAATTAACGTGCATATGAATTACAAACCCTTTCATCATACTGTGTTGGTCTGCTTTCACTAATCCATTACATTCTACTGCAATTCTTAAATTTCACAGAGGCACGATTCCACACAAGCCTCTCAAAATAAGCATTGTTCTGAAAGAGGGGCATTAATCACCAGGATTTTTGGGAAGCCCTCTTATGTGCCCCACTTTGGGAGAAAAGAAATACTCCTGACGAACTGGATGGGCTCTGCTGAACCCCCGCGAATTCAACAGCCAGCAGCTGTGAAGAAAGAGCTAAAGTGGTTAGAAATAAAGTGCTCGCCACCTCAGCCACTGAACAAGAACAACCGGGGGAGACGGCCGCAGCTGTGACAAGGCCCTTTCACAAAAGCCTGGAGCTCTTCACTGGCTCCGTGGCTGAGACTGGAGACCTGTTTACTTTGCATGCCCATGACATTGGGGAATAATGAGTTCTGACATGTGACCCACCCAGGCAAGAAGTCATCCTTTCACATGGTCTTGGGCACACAGGCATTTTCTGAATACCTTGGGAAAAACCATCATTTGAGCTGCATCTCTGCACACCATTTTTCAAAACTGCCTGTGGCTTTTCAATGTGCTCTCCCTCTGCATGGCGGTTATCCCGCACAATACAAGCCTTCAAGTCTTGCTATGCATTTGGGGAAAAAAAGGCTGGACTTTGCTGTCTGCTATTAATTCAGTGTATTTCGATACATGTGACACAACGTGGAGGCTCCCAAAATAGAAACATTAAAGTCAGCAGTCTGCGGAATAGTCTGTAAATATATATTATAACACAGTACTTATCCTTTTTTAAAACCATCCCACTCTAAATGACCTGTTTTAATACACTCACATCAAAAGGTTAGGCTGAACTTACAATTAAATCTAGGCCAGAAATGTGAGGCTTTGTGTTGAAAAGTATAACAGCTGTGGCAGAGAGTGACCTTGACTTTTTAGGGAGCTAAATCAACTTAATTAGATTCCTTCAGATGAGAGGAAGTATAGTGTGATGGGCTCGCCCAGTGTAACCCAAACCTTTGATGGGAGCGCGGAGCGGGCTCTGTGGATGGGCTCAATAACAAACATGGCTTTGACACATCTCCCCTGTTTCCGCGGAGCGCAGCAGATGTTGCCACTGGCTCGGCCTGAGACACAAACAGTGTGAAAAGTGGAGCGATGATGTCATGGTATCCTGCCAGGCTGTGAAACACAGGGGTCCTTTTTGTGAGACTGGGGGGGGGGGGGGGGGGGCAGGCGGGCGGGGGGTTGCGAAGGGGCCGCGCTGCATAGCCGACAGGCGCATACAGCCCATCCAGTAACCGGACCCCACACGAGCCAATAGATCGCTGAAAGGAGGGTGAGAAATTTTCAGCTGATGACAAAATGCATTAGACGCTGGGTGAGAGTAACGTGTCGCCCTGTTGCCTGCAGTAAATTTAGCCCCACAGAAATTGCTTCGGCCTCTCATCAACCTGGTGACCGTGTCAGTCTGTGTGCTCTCTTAATTATCGATGACAGTCTTTGTCATTATAAGACGTTCAGGCCTCGCTACACTGTGCAATGAATGCTTCAAAGCTGTTGAAGCCTGAATTTACATTAAAAGCATTATTTCCCCTTTCAGTACAGTCAGCCTCACTCTAATGCTGCACTACTATATTAGCCAACATATTGGTTAAAGGCTCAGGCAAATATTTCAGTATTTTAAGTGTGAAGTGTTTACCCCATCTTAAAGCCTTAATCTCAAAAGTCAAACTCACAGAAACATTTTGAGAAGTAATCAATATGCACAAAAAATACATCATTGTGGTGGTATGCAGTAAGAACACATTCATTGCAGTACCCTAAGGTAACAAATGCCATATTTCTCAAAATACTTTCTTGTATTTTTCTTGTATGATCAAGCTGTAATAACATTGAACACAATGCTCCAATTTCCCAATGGGCTCACTCATTACTTTTAAAATGTAGGGGGTGTGGGTAACACATTTATTACTGAATCCGTGTATCATTCGAAATAGCATGGAAACAGTTTATTTCTGGAAACTGGAGACCGGTCTCCAGTGCAGCGGAGAAATACACAACTGACTGTGTTCCATGTGAGGACTGTGAGAGGCAGCAATACGCTGGACTGACTCTCATCCTTACACCGATTACAAAGATTGCTGAGTGGGATATAGAGAAGCAGCCCTGAGCTGAAGCTCGCAAAGTATTTCCAGTGGGGATTAGAGCCAAGAAGTGGAAGCGGGCCCATACAGTGCCTTACTGTTCACATAGGGGCATTGAAAAATCTCCTGCGCTTGGGACTCTGCCACTTCTTCGCATTGAGGGACTGTTTACTTTTGAGAGACTTGCCCTCTGCAGTGGAGGGCGTAATCAGTTTCACTAAACGGCTAATATAGGATTCAAGATGATAGCCACCGTTTTGTTTTTTTCCCCCATTTGTTATTGCCAGCCAATATTTCTATGTAGCTAGCTCTGGTGTGTATTTAGTGGCTGAACTTTGCTTCAGTGACATTAGAAAAAACAAGCAGATCTAGTGTTGTCTTGATCCAATGGTTTGTTGTAATGCTTATACAACTACTAGTTATCCACCAGCTCCAAAGATAGACAAGACATAAATCATGTATGAATTACTGTTTGTTTTCGGTTTCACAAATAACAGTAACATGACTTTAAGCTGAAGGGTGTATTTGTCATTGTTATTCATTCACTCTCAGAACCTTATCATCAGCTATTATAGAAAGCTGTTCAAACACAACTGCAAAGAAGGTTTTGGACTTAAAACAACTCGATTTGATTAAACAGATCACAAGGTCAAAGGTACACCGCCCACGGCCAGACACACACACACACACCACACACACCACACACACACATACACCGGCAGACCTAGCAAAGGACACACAGAATGACATACCAAAACAAACACAAACACATGGACATGCACAACATCCACTTGTATTTTCAACTAAAAATAATCCAACGCAAAAAAAGATCCACTGTCAGTGGGATTATGTCCCATTGCTTCTAAAATTCAGACGGTTTGGCAGACTAATTGGCTACCCATCAGACCAGAAGTAGCCTTAGTCCAGTATTTGAGTGAGCAAACTGATTAATCACTGCATTTAGAGAAATTAACATCCTAGACTAATCCAGACAAATCAGTTCAAAAGCACCGTAGTAATCCTGTTCACCCAAACTGTTGTAGTGTCTCTTCATTAGGTTTAAAGGGTATGGATAATAATCAACAACATATCTTCAGTCACTAATACCTGACATTTTTACTAGTTTTTCCCCAATATCACCAGAACTTTTAACATCTTTTTCTTGATATTTTATGTATAGTTAGCAGTGTATCAATAAGCTATACAGCAACATTCTCAGCAATGCTGTACCTATTTTGAATAGACAAAGACAAATTATTACCTCAGATAAAACATTCAGAGAAAATACCAGCAGACCTTTTTATTTGCTTCATTTGATAACATTAACACATAAATCCTATTAATTTAGCTACTAATCAAAGGGATGACCTTTCAAAGAGCTGAACTTGCTTCACTGAGAAGTTCATTTGTTGTCTGTATGAAAATGTTTTCATTCCATATGAAGACCAACTTTAAAATGCTGAAAAAATTACGCTAAAAAAAAAAAATCAAAGAAAGTAACGTTACATTGCCTTGCTTCATTGCAGTCAGTAATTCCAGTTTTATTTTGAATAGTTAAATTTACACCGTCCTCAATTACACTATGAGACAGAAGTTGAGACATGAGACATGAGTGTGCCCTGGTATTTCAATGCAATGCATTACAGTTCAACAGAACACTTGAACTTGAACATTTATTAAAGGATTTTGTATTAAATCATGAAACCAAAACAGGCCTACAACACACTTCTATTCATCATCAGGGAATTCATTTTACACCACATCAAGTATTGGAGTAGATTTAGCATGAACCATAAGGATCAAATGCACCGGCAGGATCTTAAAACTCTCACTGAATTTTGATTGAAGCCTGTGAGTTGATCACACCACATGTGATTAAAACATTACATGTTGTTGTTTCTTCCACTCCTTTTGGTCAGCTTTCATCAGCCTTCTACAACTAGCAGAGTCTCCAATAACGGCTTATAAAAAACAAATGTCAAATTACCATGACTGGACTATTACTTCTCAGCTTCTAATTTCATAAACCCTATAAACGTGCGCTTTTTTCAATAATGCTCCCATTTGACAGCATGTAGGCTACTGTTTTATTAAGATGTCCTTTAGGCTGAATTCTTTGAATAATTGGCATCGCTAAAAGTAATAGGCCACGTGGTGTCTGAGAAGCAATTCATAGTCCTAGTACGTTCTGCCAAGTATGTGTACACATGTAATTCAATTTAAAGGGAAATGGTTCACAGAGGGAATTCTAAGCATTAACTGTGGCTGCCCTCAGAGAAAATGTCTGCCACAAGTTTGCGACAAGACCTACTGCGTTTTTAGAACAACGCTATGTCCGGGAGGATGATGCGGTTATCAACATGTAATAGTGTGTTGTGTATCCCTAAAGACTGTGAACATAGTGTGCCACACTGACAGCAGGCAGGCATTCTCAGGAAAACGTCATTGTGATGTAGCTGTCACGCGTGAGCTGACCGCTAAGCAAACACACAGCAGGAACAACAATACCAGTGCTATCCCCTCAATGAGGCATGGGTCTCTGCACACTCTTAAATTTTTTTTTTTTTTGGCTTTTTTGGCTATTTTGCTTTACATTTGATGTGGACCACAGACAACAATGGAAGATCTAACTGTGCATAACATAAAATGCGATCGGTGCTTCAATGCCCACAGCTTCAGGACTGGGCTACTTGAATAACTGTCCCTTTTTTCATTCTGCCCTTGTCCTGCCCTTGGCTAACTCGTCTGTTTCTTCTCTCCTTTTGTTTTGCCCATAGAGAGGCTCCAAACAGCCCACCTTGTAGCAGTTCGAGCTTTAACTTAAGCTCCCAATGTGGGGTGTTTCCTTCATTTGTTTATGTGCTGAGTGACTCTGAAATGGGAGAGGCAATGGAGCTAAGTAAGCACAAAGAGCAGTCATTTCACTAATGCAGGTTCAGGTTTTAAAAGCCAAACAATGTACAATACCTATGGGGCAATCAAATCAACTGAAATGTCATATAACAAATTCAAATGCCACACCTGACAAAACTGGCACAGTGTTGGAATTAAGAAAAAGAGTATCACTGTTTCTGGTTTTAGAAACTTGTTTTTAGAAAACGATTACTGCCCCTTCCCTACACTTACTTTTTGCCGGAGCTGATACCTGGTTTGTAGAGCCCTTCAGCATCACCAACCACTTGCTTTCTGATCATGCTCATCCCATGAGCCTGTGTGGGCCCATATATTCACTCACTGTAACAGTTTCTCCTAGTCTTACACACTATAGAGCCTTAAATACAGGATACCAAAAACCATTCTGATTGGCATTTGATGAGGCAGTATTTTGATGTTACCCGTCTTGTTGTAAGACTGAAAGCATTACTGACTCATATCTGAAAGACCCTGAATGGGTCTGGCAAATGTGGTGAGGGATGACTTTTCCCGCGGAACAGAACACACGCAGTTCTTATCAGTTTAATCTAATCCCAGAGTAGTTTAATACACTTAGGTTTTCTTGGGTAAACAGCATGCAATTCAGAAAGGTCGGTACAATGTTTGTTTTGCCTCAGTGCCATTGCATGCTGGATGACAAAATACACAGCATTAAATGCTTATCTTCAGTGTCAAGGTTATGGATGTTAACAAATGTCCAGGCATTGCGTTTCAATAGCTGGCAGTCTAACTGGTAATATTTAATGAACAATATACATGTTAAACAAGAAAATTTTTCATGTTTCATGAGCTAAAATCAAAAAAGCTAGAATCAATACAAAAAGTAACTTAAAGTTCCCCATTAGGGGTTACAGTTTTCTTTTCAGTGGCAAACCAGACAGAACAATGGAGTAAGGTAGTATGATGATGCTGTCAAAACTCTTGTTATCACCAACAGAACACCACCACCACAAGGTAGCTGTGAGGTTTTAAGAAAAACCACTGTGCGATTACATTGTTGTGCTAAATTATGCACCTGTGTACAGCCATCCTGAGACTGTATTGAGTTAATCTTCATTGCATTTCCTTTTCTTATCTGATCTGTAAGACTGGTCATGCCCCTAGACATTTGACAAAATCAGTTTTAGGATGGCGACACTAATGTTATTTGTACTGGGAGCATGCACTTAGAGAGAGGGAGGGGAGGAGCCAGCACGGTGGTCCCAAAGAAAGCAAAAGCTACCCCCTGAACTAAAAGCGGTGTTCGTTTGTTATTTTTGTGGTGAGTAATGATGTGGTACGGTTTGATGGGGCTCATAAATTGTCAAGAGAGGGAAATAAAAAACACTCAATGATGAAGCTAATTTTCTGTCCTCACTTTCACATTCTTTTGGCAAGCTGGTCACATTACAACTTTTTCACCTCAGTGCGGTTGATATACCACCCTCACATCTGTGAACACATATTGCAGTTGTTTGTTTCACATGAACTGCCTGCAAGTGAATTCCACTTTTATTAACATGTGAAATGGATTGACAGCCTATATTTCTATCCACTAAGTACATACACTGTAGAGGTATGAATTAGCTTCTTTCCACTCTGGCAGGACAGCAAGGGTTAAGATGAAGTCTAATGATTTTCGCAAGCAGCTGTGAAATCCACGGTGAGAAATGATTTTAATGAAACCGTTACTGTACAACACCAGGGACAACCACCTCAGCAAAGAATCAAAAACACAGGCACATTTAAAGAGTCATACACAAGAGCAGCTCTATAGTTACTAGTTTACATATTCAGTTTTTTCCACTTTTAATTTGCACATGTGGACAAAATAACAAACCATTTAAGCTGCTGGGCCTTCACTGCAGTTAGGTATGTTTTAAACATTACAGCTGTTTAAAAAAGAGACATACTGGGGTCCTGCACCAAACACAATCACTCACTCCATCTGTACAACAGTTTTTCCACAGATCTCCAAGCACTTTATCCAGAAACAGCTAAACCTAAACCACTGTCATTACTGACCTGATTTTATATACTAAACGAAACAACCTAACTGTTATGAGGGCACTTTGAAATATTTTCATGAAATGGTGGTGAAAATCACAATTTCAGAACTTGGGGGTTTGTTTTGAATTAGACACATTGCTTAAATCAAAACAAATTCAAGGACTTCAGTTTTCATTCCAAAAATGATCTTAGAACTTGCAACACAGCTGGTCAAAATGTCAAATATGAACTCAATATAACTATTGTACCAAACTTTTTTGTAGAGAGAAAGAGAGAGAGAGAGGGAGAGAGAGAGAGAGAGAGAGAGAGAGAGAGGAGGGGGTGATGACTCCACACTACATAATGTGGCTTGTCACTGTAATGTGTTGTAGGCTATTTCCATTTCATGATCCATTCATTGCATGGTTTGGCACTGTACCACCAAATAATGCTTTCATCTTCAAAACTGATTTAGCTTAATGGCAGAAGAGTGTTTGAAGGCAGTTATGTGTAACAACCCAAGCTTACAGAGGTGTCAGCCTTGACCTTGTTGAAAACACACGCAGACACACGTACACACATGAGCATAAGGTATAGCATTCTCAGGCACAAATTAGAAACAAACAAAAAATAACGTGCACAACTATGTTTGGTGTTTAGGTCTGGAAGGATGTATGGCAGCTACCCTGTTGTGTGTGGAATACTTAACGTTCGGCTCAAGATACAGTGCTGATTTTAAAGTACAAATTAACCATTTAAAACGACCAGGCAAAGATGATTCATTTCAGTATAAAAGCATGTAAACATCGACAGAAATTGTCGGACCAGTACAATACTGCATAACACTGTTCTGATCAAGACCCTGCAGCGAATAACTGCACTGACGCTCAAACGCACTCACTTCACTTGAGAATCAGAAAGAGTAAACACGTAGCTATGCCATTTGAACAGTGACTACGGCTCCTTGTATCAGCATAAAATGAAAAGCCACAATGAATAACTATATAGACCAAATGGTATAGATCCAAGGGAGTGGCAAACACCTGTTCCAGATTTATCAATGCAAACCCATTGGCTAAAATTTCAGCGTTTCTCAGACCTCTCCTGGCGGCCCACTGACCTGCGTATCTTCTATCTATCCTTGCTGCTTGATTAAATTAGGTGTGCTCAGATAATCAAAAGTGCCACTGATGAGTTCAGTCAGGTAGGTAGAGCAAGGATAAAAAGAAGACCTGCAGGACAGTGGGCCGCCAGGAGTAGGACTGAGAAACACTGGGCTAAATCAATTTCTTGAAATGACAACGATGCAGAGAACACATCAACACGTTGAAGAAATCGCTACTGCTGAATAAAATAGTGACTAAGGACTAAGGGAAACACTGAATCACTCGTACTGACACTACAAACTTACAGCTGTAGCGAACAGTCTACATACCAGTGTAAATCTATCTGCTTGTGATAACGTTTGCCTATGGAACTTTTAGTTAACTGTGGCTAAAGTTTACATTTAGGTGTCATTGACGTTAGCTAGGTAACAGGCTCACAAACCTAACACTTACAAAGCATGCTCAAACAATTTCATATGAGAGGCATTCCATAACGGTAATAGAGACAAAGGTTGTTTTAACATTAAGAGTTCGAAGAGTTCGCAAGCAGGACTTTCTCCGGAACTGTTAGAAATCAATAGTTGCCTAGCAGCTATAGCAACTGTTACTGCCAGCAGATGCTACTGCCGTGATTAACTCAGACTTACCTGCCAAGCTCTTTGCCGGGGATAAGACTGTAGTGTTCATTAAATGGCTCGGTCTTGATAGGAGTTTTTATCTCGCAAAGCAACCCGGAGCGGGTTTGGACAGGCTCGGCACCGTGGCATCGTGTGCGGCTTCTGCTCTCAGTGGTCCGGGGACATTCGGGGATCATCACGCCGGTTCGGTCCAGGCTGTCGAAAAAGTCTGTTGACGTTCGTGTTGATGATCGAGCACGCAGGACGCTGTACACTGCAGCTTACCTCCAGTCACAAACCAAGTGTACAAACCCTTACCGAACTAACTAGAAATGTCGAAACTTGAACGCATTTCTTACGAAACTTTTTGTAGAAGGAATATTGCCTTTTATTTTCATTGACACTATTAACAATCTTTAACTAGCTACCTAGCTAGTTAACTAAACGCTTCCACGCAACCTCCGAGCCAGTACAACAACTACAACCCGCTCCGGCCGTCTGAGCGAAGCGAGATTTACTTGCAGCCGCTCTCGTACTTTGCCATCCGTTACCATGGAAACGCTCTTGATTGACAATCTATTCCGCCAGATGGGGTGGAGCCACAATACTACTCTACACAGCAAAGTCAAATCTGCAGGCTACAGCAGACGCTGTGCCAAAACAGCCTTATTTACTTTAAATAACTTGGTGACTATCAGACGTACATAATAAATCACAGGGTCACCGCCTGCTCATGGGATGAGGGGAGGCCCAGGGATGCCTCTTACGGGATCGGCCACACATTTTCAATTAAGTACTTCATCTTCATCTTCCATCACCTGTCAGCTACATAGCACATTCACCATAATGCTATACTGTCCATAACTGTGTGTTGCGTAAACAGTACCAGTTGAGAATCGTGCAGAACATCTCCCCTGCAGTAATACATATATTCTTCAAGACTGAATTTATCTATACCCCTGTTTAAATATTGATCTGTGATTCATGCTTGCTCTAGTGTTTTGTTGCATCGATAGTGTGTGTGAAGGTCTTGCCTGCAGTCATTGAGTATGAAAACCCACCTTGCCCTCTGCTGGTGAAAAAGAAAAGTGCTGAAAAACCACTTAAATGCCACTAATGCATGTTAAGTGGTTCGCATTTCATTGCTTCTTTATTAAATTGAGGCAATAGTATTTCCACAGATATAGAAATTCAGATGCAAGGGCACACATTCAAACTGAAGCTTGCCAAACATCACATACTACAAGTGCTTTTTCTGCCCAATACCTTTCTGACATGAAAAATCTGTAATGATCAGGTGTGAAAATTGTGTTTGTACATGTACTCATTTAGCAGACACTCTCATTCAGAGTGGCTTCCAAAGCAAGGTACTTAAGGGCATATATTAAGGGTACATCACCATCGGTTCAGATACAGAAAACCGAAGACCACATTTGAACAAAAGCAACAGTGGATAACACAAAGCTGCAATAATCATCGTCACACTGCAAAGAACGAGTTAACTGATGCGCTACAATAATCAGAACATCAGTAGCATGCTGTAGTGCCAATGTTCAAATCAGTACTATAGTAAACCAGAAGTGCCACACAGAGAGTATTGAATTAATTGTTACAGCATGATCGGTTATGGGAGCCAAGATGCAGTTTGAAGAGGTGGGTCTGAAGTTTGAAAGAGACACCACTGTTCTAACCACTGTGGAAAGCTCATTCCACCGCCATGGGGATCAGACCATACGTGAGACGTGATTGAGGATTGCACCCCTGCGGTAAAGCGACGGCCAGACGTCCCCAGGAGGCAGAGCAGAGATGACAGACAGTCCGCTATAAACATACATAATAAGCTGCTAGTATTGGCCAGATGAATACAATCACCTAATCCACTAGGACTACTGACACTACTGCTACAATTACTACTACTACTGATGGTGATCAAACCTACTCGACTAGCTATAAAAGCTGCAAGACCTCTGGAAGCACTTAATTACTTCCGCTCAGCCACCTGAATCCCTGTTGATGATAGGAACCAGGACAAGAGATATCAATTTACATATCAATTATATAAATTCAAACAATTTATATATTGATTGTGGGTCACACTGGGAGCTTTATTAGTGTCACCCGTTTCTTGTTATTAAAGGGTGGCAGACAGCTTTTCAAAATCAACGTCGTGCCCTCTTTTTCCATACACCTGTTTAGTGTGTTTCTTCTGGAGGGTCATAAATCTTACTATACAATTTTCAAATGCCTTGTCCTGCACACTCTTTTGTGTTTTTTTTTGTATGCATGAGACTTAAACCTCTTCAAAATGCTGCTTGGTATTTTCATGGCAATCTAGCAGAAACGGCCCCTTGGTTGAGTCCAGTGCATACAGTACCTTCCTGGGAAATGAGGGAAATTAACTGCAAGCAGTGCATTACAAAGTGATTGTTTATTGACATTCGTCTACAGTGGTATGATTAGATAAATAGAAAGCACAGCCTGAGAATTAAGTGACCTGTTATTACACCAATGTGAACCTGTCTCTTAATGAACACATCCTCCACAAAATTTTCTCTGGGAGAAACTTGTGTAAATAAAAGAAATGCTTTGACAAAATCAGAGAATTGGTGGTGAAATAAACATAGAAATGTCCACAGTTTTCAAACCATTTCTGTCACTTTTTGCCATTTTTTTGTTCTGAAGGGGTAGAATAATCATTCACAGAGGTCTCCAGTCTAAACAAGGCCTTGCATCAACCTGTTTCAATCACTTCAACAATTTATTATACGACAACTATTCTTTTGCCAGTGCTGATGCTGTTTATGCAGTGCGCAAATGGTAAGGGCAGTATAAATAGAATGCAGTTAAACTAAACTGAAAAAAAAAAACAAATATATTAAAAATATTATAAAAGTATATGGAAATGGTTCCCTCTGAAATATAATTTCCAGTGTAAAATTACTGCATTCCTGACTTTCTCAGCATTGAATACTTTGTAAAAGCTCTGATTTTCTAATATATCTCATAGCTACTGTAAATGCACTTCCATTTTGCCACCTTGTTCGTGTGCTAAGAATTCCCACTTCTAACATAAATGTGCAGTCTACTGAGTCAAATGTTAACATGGATTTCACAATAAAAAAAATCTAGGGGTCAAGGTCTAACTATATTTGCTGTAAGTTGCTTTGTGTTTGTGGCATTACCAAATGTAATTAAAAGTTCAGCACCTTGAACACAACACAGGAAACTTGCAGGTCACAGTAATAATCTGCCAACACCAACACTGAGCATGAACATGAAATTTGACAACAGCAGGAAGAAACTGGCTAACATGAATAAACATAAAATCAAACCAAAAGGAAAGGGAAGACATTGGCATACATAAACAGACCATATAAAAAATATTTGACATCCAGTTGGCTTGGACATGCATGGTTTCCCGTGAAGCATCTGAACCAGGAAGATATCAGGATTCAGAAGATAATTCACTCATATTTTTTTACTGAAATCAACACAAAGCCGAAAATCAGCACACTGTGGTACACTGCAGTATGCATAGTCTGCTGCCAGTACCAGTCACAGTGTACATCATGGCAACAATATAGGGTGTTAATACAATGGACCCATCTACCATGCACATGCAGCACCAGAGAGGGGTTCTAGTGTGATTTATTCTGTCTGAAGAAGCAACCCTGCACCCAACCCTACAGCTGAGAAACTGTGGGCTCTGTTCAATCTATCCACAACATGCTTAGCATTGGGTAGCAGAGTAAAGTAAAGCATCACTTTCAAATTTTCTTATGCAACATGGGTTTGGGGGTGAGCTCAGTTAAGGAAAAATGGGTAAGAGATAAAACTGCTATTCAAAATTATGGGCAAAGTGCACTGCCAGTGCAATGCTTGAATACCAATGTCTTCTTTTCACTAGAATTCCTTCAAATCCCTGATTTGCCCTTTGCTTAATTCCGTTGAATGTTTGCTACAGAGATCTTAAATATTGGAAAAAGGGTTCCTATTCAGCTTCATCTCTAAAATGATCCAAGAATCTTCAAATCAAAACTTCAAAGTAAAAACAAACACATTCCCTTTCAAAATATTTCATCACGTAATACACAATCATATAAAAACAAAACATTGCAGTCTTTACAAAATCAAACATTCATATTATTCCTGGCTTCAGTGTGTTTCTAAAAAAGAAACCTTTTTACAATACCTTTAACATCAAAAAAGAATTATTAAAAAACAAAGAAATGTAAACATTTATAATTACATTAATCGTGTTTACAAAAAGAGCAATAGTATATGTGGCCTCTCTGATTATGGTCAGAGAGGCAAAGGAGATTATTAAGCACTTGCTGTATCATCTGGTACAGCCACTGCTGAGAGCCATTGAGCCATTGCTAACATCTGTTTCCTTGTGTGCATTGTCTTCTTATAGGTCTCCTTCATGGGTACAAGTGGATGAAACCTTTAAAAAATTTGAATCCCATGGTTTGGTGTATTAACAATTTGGTATATTAATAACTTAATTGTAAACATATTGTTGAAATAGTAGAATCATATAAGACATGAAGGGTACACATTTTCTGTGGTCAACTGCAATAATTAAGCTCAGAGTACTGCATCACAACTTAAATCCCAAAATGAGACACCTGCTTCCAACCCTCAACCTCTCTGAATTACAAGTAGTTAATGGTAGAAGAATCACGTTATACCTCATAACGCTAGCATTGAACCTACTGTAGATGGCTGATCCTTCACACACATTATTAAAACAGTTACAACTATGGCCAGCAATCATTCCTGTTCTCAATGACAACTCTCATAGTGAGAATCAAAACCTACTTTGAGTACCAAAGATTGCTTTCTGTGAAGTCCTCCCTCGTAGAGGCAAACGGCAAGGCCAATTTATACTCTTGTGTTATTTTTGGTGAAAATGTGATCAGTCTTGGGGGTTAAATGACATTACAGGTTTCAGCCAAGAGTGATTGTGAAGGCTTTGAGCTTAAGTCGCTAATCTCATCTTCACTCAACTGCATCGTGCAGAACACCTGACAGTCCTCACAGCGCCCACCCCCACAATGCTATATAATTACAAAGGAGTCTGTTCTCTTAGCTCATCACTCCAACACATTCTAAACACTGGACTTACTTCACAAAGTCATTGTGGGAGTAGCCATTTATGTCCTCTTCTTTTCATTTCGCGCTACATGTATGAGAGAGAGAGGATTACAGTCCTGCTGGTGACCTCCAGGGTGACCACTTGGGTGACTGAATCCACCTTTACATACATCTCTGTCCAGGCTACCCTCTGTGTAATCACTGCATGCTAAGCTCTGCTTCCAGTGGACAGTAATTGCTGAATGATGCAAAGCCATTGCTAAAAAAAATACAGTGTACAAGTTAAAAATATGTTTTGCAAATAAAAATGTTCATTTTTGTAGAGAAGAAAAATCATACAGAAACAGCAAAAAAAAAGGTGTTTTGTTTGGTTTGTAGTCACTGAACATTCTTCAGCAGCTGTGCTGAATTCACGTGATGCTATGAAATGGCAGGAGGAACCAAGGCGTTCATGAATGTCACTTCCTGTGATGATGTCAGCCTTGGCCGTGGCCTCGGTCAGGGGAGATGGACCATTGCGCTGTGCATGGCATGGAGTGATGGGCTTGGGGATGGGGGTCGCGTCAATGCATTGAATAGGCTGGAGCCAGGTATTTGCTATTGCATACATCTTGGTTTGTGCAAGCCCCCTTAGAATGTACTATACATCAGGTGAGTTATACATGCATACATGTTTAAATCACTCATATACATATTGTAAAAAACAGATATTGTCTTTTGAAAATCATATTTGTATGAAAAAAACAAATTTGTTTCCAGTCACCAATTCAAACAATTGAAGTCAGTTCCGCTCACTCCAGGCCAAAGGTGCTGGTTTCCTCCACAGCTATCAACAGCTTCTCATACAGCATTGTGTAGGAAGGGTAGGGTGGCAGATCCAGGCGGTTGAAGCATGTGTGCGCCCTGAAATAGAACAGATATGTGTCAGAAAACCTGGAGCCATATTTTAACAGGCAGAGGAAGCTGAGGATCTGGATGTCTCAGTATGAGCAAATCAGCCATCTATTAATTGCTACCCATATGGCATTTGTTTGAAAAATGATCCGGAAATGACTGCCTAAGCTACTCTGTAGATGTGTAGAATCTGGGTGGAGAAAAAAGTGAGCAATGCCAATAAACAAGAAGTGTTCACTGGCATTAGACTGTTATGCATTATTCTATGGTATGTTGTTTCACACCAAAAACATTTCAAACACCCATTACTTCACATTACTTTGAGAATGAAGTCTTCACAGAGGCACTGGGTAACACTACATTGCGTGTACATTATGAGTTTTCTGTGAGAGCTCGTAGCAGCCCTGTGCTTACTCATGTCCTGAGCAGGGTTCGTTTGTTTGATAGGTAAACACGTTTATCAAGGGGTACGGTCATGTGAGAGTCCCAGTCCACAGCAGCGTCCTTGCCATCTCTCACCTTGCCGCTATTTACCCCCACCTCCCTGACACAGCACTATGCAATGATAAACATCACATATTTCTCCTTCACAGAGCGGAGAGGAGATGGGAGCAGCTTGTTTTTGCTGACACGGTTCACCACAGATGAGATGTTCTTCTGGTTGCCAAGGTCTAGTATCTCAAACCTGAGGTGAAAATCAGTACACCGTGCCATGCTTAGAGAAAATGTATATCAATCCAATACTAATGAACTCTGCAAATAGTTTGTTAAACTTGAAAATAGGAGCTTGACTATGATTGGTATAAAATGTCCAAGAAATTAAATAAGTATCAAGACCAAATTATAAAATAATGGCAGTGAAAAGAACATTGGCATGTTTACACATACATTTTCCATACAAAATGGAATGGTGAAATGATTAAAGTACAGTTATTTTCCACACATTCACAATTATTTTCCATGTATATGCCACTAGACAAGAAATGGTGTGCAGTTATGTCCATCTGTTTATAGTAATAGTGTAATGTAGTTTTTATGTGTGAAAATTCTGTTTTATTTTAAATCACATTAGAGACATAGGAAAATAAATTAGCCCTAGAGAGATTCATTCATGTATCAGTTAAACTCACTTAAAAGCTATTTATCTAAAATCAAATTACTACAGACATTTGGACTTCTTCTCCTTCAACGAGAGGAGATCTACATCTGTTCAGACAGATGAAGTGAAGCCCAATGGCCAAATTAAACTTGCAGCATATGACTGACCCAGGCAGCAATGAGCTTTGCCTGGGCAGCCCTTCCATTTAGCAGACAGAACCAAACACATGGACACCCTGCAAAAACATTGGCTGTGGTCAGAGACACCTCCAGCTTCCACTGCTATAGACATGTATGCATCACCTGTATGTTTGTACATCTGAATGCTGAGGTATAGCCTTAAAGCAGCTTTGCCGCTCTCATATTTACACACTCTGTGGCAGTTTATCTGAGCTTGATTGCATAAAAATAAACTCTGGGCAGAAAGAAAGTGTCCAGAACACTTAAATAAAAAGAAAAAAAAAATCAACCCTTGCTCCCAGCCAGATTCCCCAGATTCATATTGGGTGAAAAGGAAAACGTGAAAAAGCTGCTTTGTATACAAAACACATTTCTGCCAAACAGGAAGGAACAGATTAATTACACATTTAAAACAAAAAAGGAGTAAGAACAATCTGCAGGTATCCACACAAAAAAAAGGAAAATGGCCGTCACTAAAAATGCTTCATTGCACTAAACCACTTCTATGCACCCCAGATACCACTGAGGGCAGCCCCTGAGCCTTATCACACACTTGCATTTAAACTACAACAATCAATGTATGATGAGACACAGTGGAGGCCAATTAACACAACTGCCTAAGGCCTGCAATACACCGCCTCCCACAGAGTGAAATTATTTACAGACAAATCTTCACTGTTCAGGTGCAGTTGAAGATTAGTTAAGGAGAAAGGTAGACCTGGCTCTAAAATGACTAGATAAGCAAAACGTTTGCTTATTTGATCATTTTTGGATTCCTTTCTACCATTCTGAAAGGTCTGTATTGTGTGCCATATGCCATAGCTAGCAATCTAGTGATGAAGTTTTAGAACAGGGGTCTCAAACTCAAATTGGCCTGGGGCCACTACAGGTACTGTCATGTCACAGGAGGGCCATATCAACATTTAACTGACAACAAATTGCATTATTTCTGAAAATGTATTTTTTTTATTTCAATTAACATAACTATATTTTGCAAGTCTTGACAACATTCATATACAGTTCAAGTGCAAATGCATTTTCTAACTTTTATATTCTAAGTTCAACTTATTGAAAACCTGCACTGCACATTTGTACTTTATTTTTTGCCAGACACCTGACAGGGTTTCTTTTCACACAAATTAGCCACATTTGCCCTGATGGAAGTCACAGTTGAAACCCTGAGTAAAGCTTCAAGAGGGGCATCACTAAGCCTAGATCTGTACGTCCATGCATGGGACACAAACTTAATGACTCTTCCATCACTTCAAATTGGTTATTAAAACCAAAAGTTTAGAAGATGAAAATGTTTAGATCTTTGGGTGCTTATTCTTTTCTTTATGTAGATGGGAAATTTCATGGAATTTTAAAAACAGTGCAGAGCTGGCAGGTATCATTTCCTGGCATGTAACATTCCAAACATTTTTAAGCTACAATCTTCTACAGTATATCATGAGGGGAGATACAGTACTCAACAGCTGAGGCAACACAGTTGTGCAACATATTTATCAACACATTTCTTTGTAAATATCCCAGCATGAACCCATGGCAGAAAATGTCCTTTCACCCCGGGAATGCACAAACAAAGTTCCCTTTCAACCGGATGAAAATATAAGCCTGCACAATTGTTCCCACTGTGAGAACACAGAGAATAAGACAGAACCGGCCCTCGGTACAGGGCACAGTCTGATGATTCAGTGCAGGGAGCTTGCTGACGCCGTTCTGGAACATCCTCCATTCAGGTTGTCAGTATGTTTGCTTCCTCCGTGTTTACAGTCCAGACAACATCTTGCAACAATTTTATCCCCAATTACATACCAAGCTCATTTATTTTCACATGCAAGGAATCTGAATAAAACACTGAAGCCTTTGTGGTTCCCATTTATTTCCCTTTCTTGAAAAAAGCAAATATTTCATTGTTTGTTGCTGCCTTTGTTCTGTGTGGTGACGGACTGCGCTCTTTGTTTCCAATTATCTTCTACAGTAACTGCATTTGGTTTATACGGCACTATTTGTTCCTTGAATAATTTTATATATTTCCTGTTCCAATGCTGAAAAATTTCAAGCACGGTACAGCAGAAAGACAATGCCAATGTGCCCTTAAACATCTCACAGCTTGAAACTGGGGGATACAAAACAATCTATTCCTTGTTAACTCAGTCACGGTGAACAAAAACAGCTATCCTCTGTCTTTAAGAAAGACCAGAGCAGAGCAGTGGTAAATTTTGTGCTGGATCACAGCAGCTCTACAAAACCACAGAAGAATACAAACACATATGGAGTCACGCTAGGACTGTGTCTGTGAATGAAGCTGGCCTTACAGGAGGAAATCCACTCTCCTTGAGTGAAATCATGGGTGCTAACTCTTCAACGATACACAACACACTAGACAAACAGTGGCAGTTTGTGTTTTAAAGAAATAGAATAGAATAGAATAGAATAGACTTTATTGTCATTGCACGGTGGGGGTGCAACGAAATAGCATACACGGCACCACAACAATCCACATGGTTCGTTTCTGTTTGGTTTGATATTTCCAGCACAAATAAAAAACCTTATTTTGAGTTAGTGACCGGACAGCATTGCTGAAACTGAGGAGGCACTATGCTCGCATACAAATTTGTGCCTTTTTGGATTTATGTTAAAATCCTGCAAAGGAGCAGCAACATGATTCAATCCTTTGGCATTTAGTCAAAAATGGCCAAGCCATATATGCAGCAAATGGTTACAGGAGCACGTGCTGCACCTTGTTTTTGAGGTCTGTATTGCAGAGTATATTCCCCCTTTAGTGTGAGAGAAGACGGTGGTGGCGCGGAGGCGTGGCCGTGACGTGGCCTTACCTGGGCAGAGAGGTGATCTTGCCCCACTTCTCGATGCAGAAGCGACGCAGGCCGTTGCTGCCCCGCAGAGCGGCGAAGCCCTCGTAGGGCACGCTGGAGGTCCCCGTCACGAACTGCAGCAGCCGCAGCCGCTGCTCGTTGTTGAAGCGCTCCACCGCCCCCCAGAACCACCTGATCACAATGTGCCCGTCGTGGTACCCTGAAATGGTAGCCAAGAAGAGGGAATAACCGCACTGATGTCTTGAAGCGCTGGCTTGGGCTAAGGCTGGGGGTGTTGGTTACGTTCCAGTGCTGTTATTTTTCCTTAATAACGACAAAGCAGCAGAAGTCACGGACTTTCCCAAGCTGTTTTTACAGTGTACTCAATTACTAGGCTACAGTTACCCTTAGAACGTTTTAGACTTGATCTGCACACTGCCCTGAAATTTGACTGCTGTATTTAAAAAAAAAAAAAAAATTAATAAGGAAGGAAGGGACTTCCCCAGCTTATATTTTTATGGGTGGAAGAAATTTAATAAACAGTGGGTACTGAGTTCAAAATACCACTCCCCCATTTGAGACAGTGCTATAGAATGTGAGTCTCAGGGTTTTTTCATTCTGCTGAAAATTTCCATACAAGTTAGTCTGTAATTGTGAGCTCGTCTGAAACAAATTGATGTTTGCTTTAGAGGCTGTGGTGAAATTTAACAGATTTTCCAGCTCTCTAAATATTCCACAGCTGGGGTCTTGGAAAGGGGTTAAATGGCTCTAATTGAGCAGATAATTAGCACAATTACAAACCGCAATTAAACAGTGCAGTGATAACAAAAACCAGATGAGGTCTCTGGCACCTAGAGCACACCTCCCTGGGGTGGATAATGACTTTGAGACACCCATGGAGTTTTGGGTTATGGCCCTTCACCACAGCCTGACATCAAGCCACCTCTCACAATGTCAGGCAGGTCATGCCATATAAAAGGTACACAAACTATCCTCAAACCAGATTTAGTAAGAAAAAAATCTTAATGACTGGAGTGAGGTGATAAATGGGGTATCGTAAAATCTGGATTTGGAACTGCACTAAATAGCACAACCGCAAGGGGAGTTCAGAGTTCATATTTTTCATTATCCAGTGTACAGCCTCTTCAGGGTAATGTGACAAACTATGACAACTTTACAGATGAAAGTTAGGATTGTCTTTTATCAGAAGCACACTGGAAACACTTCAGAATGCCAATCTTCACATGCATCTAAATATGCTACATATGTTTATATGAAACAGGAAAAATCTTACGGTACCATTATTAAGTGTAGAATATCACTGTCTACTGTGTATCATCAATGTATCTTCAATGACATTGCAAATGTGAAATATTTCTTCTACACTCACTGCTGTTTTTCTGCACTTACCCCCTCTGTACTCGGTGTTGTTCCTCCAGTCGTTCAGGTCAATCTCTGCTGTTCCAGCAATGACCAGCTCCAGTTCTCTGGCATCAAACACAGACACCAAGCGAGAGTCTACCACCTGGGCAAGGAGAACAGGCCAGAATATTGGGTATTACTCTCTGTGAGGGGTTCTGCATAATACTTACAAAAACATCACGATAATCAATATGTTAACTCTCCTCTCCATAAACAATGCATAACATTCTTGAACGCTTGCACCAAGCAAAGTACTATGTGTGTGTACTGCGATAAGGTCAAAAGTGGCAATGCACTGACATGCCAAATCACAGTGTTATAATAATGTAAATTATGATATGGGCAGTGACATAACACAGTCTATTTCAGTCAAATGTCAGCAGGCATAAGCGTTTATGAATGTTTATGTCATGCTTATGAATGTGTTTTCAGCTCTTACTGTACGTATGAGCTTTACTGGTAACACATAAGGCAGAAATGACAGGAAGTGAGAGCTGGGAATGGTGCATGATGGGATGGTGCTCAGTACCTCGTAGAATCCTCGCACCAGTGCCTCTGTCTGCTGCACCACGCCCCGCTCCACCCTCCACTTCACCATCCGCTCAATGTACTCCTTCTTGTTCTTCTCTGTCACCTGGATGTTAGCTCCACCTGACTTCAGCTCTCTCTCTGTAACCTATAACAGGAAATTAGATCAGGTTATAATAGTGGTAATGGCAGTCGTAATAATTTCACCCTTTTTCAGACAATTTTGAAAATCTGAGCTCTCTGAAACCTTAAAACTGTTTGGGCTCTTAACCAATGCACTCTGCTGTGTGTTTAACTGTAGCTATTCGCTCACTGACGATATGTTATGCTATTTAACCCAATCACATTAGTTGTCTGCAAACACTGGGATGCAGAGCAGAAAGCGTATCCAAAATTAACTTAGAAATCAGCCCAAGCCCAGGTGAACCATACCTGACCAAAGACCTCTTCATTCACAGTGAAGGTCAGGTCCAGAATGTCTGTGATGTCATTGTCCTTCATCCACTGTAAACTCTGGTGGAACTCCTCATCCAGATACTCCAAGTCACTCAGGTCAGTTGGTCTGTGAGGTACAACATAGCTTTTTCTAACAGAGCAGCTTTGGGGAAAGTTTACCTTACACAAACTCATGATATCTTGAAACAACTATACCAGATATGCATATAGGTTTTTAGATGCACTTGCCTGACTACTTCAACAAACCATGTGTACAGAATGCTAATTACTAATTTAGATATGCTAATTTAAAATGCTTACTCCAAGCTATTTAATTTCAGAATAAGCTTTCTGATAGGGGTACCTGACCCTGACACTGACATTCATGCTTGACAGAGCACTCATCTGATACAGTGATTCTGGTTCGTTGAGCTATGTTATGTTCTCTGTCAAGGACAGGAAAGGGCGCATCAGGGCTTCCAGGTTTCGGCGGTATAATAAAGAGATTCATGGGATGAGCTCACTCACAGCCTGAGAAGGGCCTTGTAAAAGGGTCGGGTGAAGAAGGCATCCAGCAGGTACTGGTGGATCAGCGCCAGGCCCAGAATGCGCCCGCTGAACCGGAACCTGCAGAACACAGAGACGGAGCAGGCTTCTCAATCACTGCCCCCACT